>NW_027621587.1:0-67551 GCF_964198595.1 Lampetra fluviatilis | reverse complement strand
GTCGTAGTAGTAGCTGTGTGAGACAAGGAGAGAGACACAGAGACACACAGAGAGACAGAGAGACACACAGAGACACAGAGAGACACACAGAGACACAGAGAGGCACACAAACTTGTAGACAAAGCGCTTGCCCTGCACCTTGCAGATCATGTCCCCGTCGTAGTAGTAGCTGTGACAGAGACACAGGGAGAGAGACACAGAGAGACAGAGAGAGACACAGAGAGACAGAGAGACACAGAGAGACACAGGGAGAGAGACAGAGAGAGACAGAGAGAGACACAGAGACACACAGACACACAAACTTGTAGACAAAGCGCTTGCCCTGCACCTTGCAGATCATGTCCCTGTCGTAGTAGTAGCTGTGTCTATCTCTCTGTCTCTCTGTGTCTGTCTCTGTCTCTCTCTCTGTGTCTCTGTGTCTCTCCCCGTGTGTCTCTCTCTGTCTCTCTCTCCCCGTGTCTCTCTCCCCGCCATGTCTCTCCCCGTCTCTCTCCCCGTGTCTCTCTGTCTCTCTCCGTGTCTCTCTCCCCGTGTCTCTCTCTCTCTCCCCCTGTCTCTCTCTCTCTCTCCCCGTGTCTCTCTCCCCGTGTCTTTCTCTCCCCCTGTCTCTCTCCCCGTGTCTCTCTCCCCCCCCCCCCCGTGTCTCTCTCTGTCTCTCCCTGTGTCTCTCTCCCCGTGTCTCTCTCTCTCTCCCCCTGTCTCTCTCTCTCCCCATGTCTCTCTCCCCGCCCCCCCGTGTCTCTCTCTCTCCCCGTGTCTCTCTCCCCTCCCCCTGTCTCTCTCTCTCCCCGTGTCTCTCTCCCCCCCCCGTGTCTCTCTCTGTCTCTCCCCGTGTCTCTCTCCCCCCCCCGTGTCTCTCTCTGTCTCTCCCCGTGTCTCTCTCTCTCCCCGTGTCTCTCTCCCCCCCCCCGTGTCTCTCCCCGTCTCTCCCCGTGTCTCTCTCTCCCCATGTCTCTCCCCGCCTCGTGTCTCTCTCTCCCCCTGTCTCTCTCTCTCCCCGTGTCTCTCTCCCCCCCCCCGTGTCTCTCTCTCTCTCTCCCCGTGTCTCTCCCCGTCTCTCCCCGTGTCTCTCTCTCCCCGTGTCTCTCTCTGTCTCTCCCCGTGTCTCTCTCTCTCCCCGTGTCTCTCCCCGTGTCTCTCTCCCCGTGTCTCTCTCTCTCCCCGTGTCTCTCTCTCTCCCCGTGTCTCTCTCCCCGTGTCTCTCTCTCTCCCCGTGTCTCTCTCCCCGTGTCTCTCTCCCCATGTCTCTCCCCGCCCCGTGTCTCTCTCTCCCCCTGTCTCTCTCTCCCCGTGTCTCTCTCCCCCCCCCCCGTCTCTCTCTCTCTCTCCCCGTGTCTCTCTCTCTCCCCGTGTCTCTCTCCCCCCCCCCGTGTCTCTCTCTCCCCGTCTCTCCCCGTGTCTCTCCCCGTGTCTCTCTCCCCGTGTCTCTCTCCCCGTGTCTCTCTCCCCGTGTCTCTCCCCGCCCCGTGTCTCTCTCTCCCCCTGTCTCTCTCTCCCCGTGTCTCTCTCCCCCCCCCCCGTGTCCTCTCTCTCTCTCTCCCCGTGTCTCTCTCTCTCCCCGTGTCTCTCTCCCCCCCCCCGTGTCTCTCTCTCCCCGTCTCTCCCCGTGTCTCTCCCCGTGTCTCTCTCCCCGTGTCTCTCTCCCCGTGTCTCTCTCCCCGTGTCTCTCCCCGTGTCTCTCCCCCCCCCGTGTCTCTCTCTCCCCGTCTCTCCCCGTGTCTCTCTCCCCGTGTCTCTCTCCCCGTGTCTCTCTCCCCGTGTCTCTCTCCCCGTGTCTCTCCCCGTGTCTCTCCCCCCCCCCCGTGTCTCTCTCTCCCCGTCTCTCCCCGTGTCTCTCCCCGTGTCTCTCCCCCCCCCCCGTGTCTCTCTCTCCCCGTCTCTCCCCGTGTCTCTCCCCGTGTCTCTCTCCCCGTGTCTCTCTCCCCGTGTCTCTCTCCCCGTGTCTCTCTCCCCGTGTCTCTCTCCCCGTGTCTCTCTCCCCGTGTCTCTCTCCCCGTGTCTCTCTCCCCGTGTCTCTCTCCCCCCGTGTCTCTCTCCCCGTGTCTCTCTCCCCGTGTCTCTCTCCCCGTGTCTCTCTCCCCGTGTCTCTCTCCCCGTGTCTCTCTCCCCGTGTCTCTCTCTCCCCCGTGTCTCTCTCTCTCTCCCCCTGTCTCTCTCTCTCCCCATGTCTCTCTCCCCGCCCCCCCCGTGTCTCTCTCTCTCCCCGTGTCTCTCTCCCTCCCCCTGTCTCTCTCTCTCCCCGTGTCTCTCTCCCCCCCCCCGTGTCTCTCTCTGTCTCTCCCCGTGTCTCTCTCCCCCCCCCCGTGTCTCTCTCTGTCTCTCCCCGTGTCTCTCTCTCTCTCCCCGTGTCTCTCTCCCCCCCCCGTGTCTCTCCCCGTCTCTCCCCGTGTCTCTCTCTCCCCATGTCTCTCCCCGCCTCGTGTCTCTCTCTCCCCCTGTCTCTCTCTCTCCCCGTGTCTCTCTCCCCCCCCCCCGTGTCTCTCTCTCTCTCTCCCCGTGTCTCTCCCCGTCTCTCCCCGTGTCTCTCTCTCCCCGTGTCTCTCTCTGTCTCTCCCCGTGTCTCTCTCTCTCCCCGTGTCTCTCCCCGTGTCTCTCTCCCCGTGTCTCTCTCTCTCCCCGTGTCTCTCTCTCTCCCCCGTGTCTCTCTCCCCGTGTCTCTCTCTCTCCCCGTGTCTCTCTCCCCGTGTCTCTCTCCCCATGTCTCTCCCCGCCCCGTGTCTCTCTCTCCCCCTGTCTCTCTCTCCCCCTGTCTCTCTCTCCCCGTGTCTCTCTCCCCCCCCCCGTGTCTCTCTCTCTCTCTCCCCGTGTCTCTCTCTCTCCCCGTGTCTCTCTCCCCCCCCCCGTGTCTCTCTCTCCCCGTCTCTCCCCGTGTCTCTCCCCGTGTCTCTCTCCCCGTGTCTCTCTCCCCGTGTCTCTCCCCGCCCCGTGTCTCTCTCTCCCCCTGTCTCTCTCTCCCCGTGTCTCTCTCCCCCCCCCCCGTGTCTCTCTCTCTCTCTCCCCGTGTCTCTCTCTCTCCCCGTGTCTCTCTCCCCCCCCCGTGTCTCTCTCTCCCCGTCTCTCCCGTGTCTCTCCCCGTGTCTCTCTCCCCGTGTCTCTCTCCCCGTGTCTCTCTCCCCGTGTCTCTCCCCGTGTCTCTCCCCCCCCCCGTGTCTCTCTCTCCCCGTCTCTCCCCGTGTCTCTCCCCGTGTCTCTCTCCCCGTGTCTCTCTCCCCGTGTCTCTCTCCCCGTGTCTCTCCCCGTGTCTCTCTCTCTCCCCGTGTCTCTCTCTCCGTGTCTCTCTCCCCGTGTCTCTCCCCGTGTCTCTCTCACCGCAGCGCCCGGCTCAGCTTCTCGTAGTTCATGGTGGGCTTGTTCTTGCGCTGCCCCCAGCGCTGGGCCACGTGTTCGGGCTGGTTCAGCTTGAACTCGCCCTCCTCGCCCACCCAGCAGATGCAGTCGCGGGCCTCGCGGTCCGTCAGCAGCTCCAGCAGGAACTGCCACAGCTGGATCTGTCCATTGTTGCCTGCGGGAGGAGAGGGAGGAGAGGAAGGAGAGGAAGGAGAGGAAGGAGAGGGAGGGAGGGAGGGGAGGGAGGGGGAGGGAGGGGAGGGAGGGAGGGAGGGGAGGGAGGGAGGGAGGGAGGGGAGGGGAGGGAGGGAGGAGAGGGAGGAGAGAGATCCAAACCAGTCACTCACCACCCCACCCACTCACCACCCACCCACTCACCCACTCACCACCCACCCACCCACCCACCACTCACCCACCAACTCACCACCCACCCACCACCCACCCACCACCCCCACCCACCACCCACCCACCCACCCACCCACCCACTCACCCACCCACCCACCCACCCACCCCACCCACCCACTCACCCACCCACCCACCCACCCACCCACTCACCCACCCACCCACCACCCACCCACCCACTCACCCACCCACCCACCCACCCACCCACCCACCCCCACCCACACCACCCACTCACCCCACCCACCCACCCACCCACCCACCCACTCACCCACCCACACCACCCACCCACCCCACTCACCACCCACCCACCACCCACCCACCCACCCACTCACCCCACCCACCCACTCACCACCCACCCACCCACCACCCACTCCACCCACCCACCCACCACCCACTCACCCACCCACTCCACCCACCCACCACCACCCACCCACCACTCACCCACTCACACCACCCACTCACCCACCCCACACCCACCCACCCACCCACCACCCACCCACACCACCCACTCACCCACCCACTCCACCCACCCACCCACCCACCCACTCACACCCACCCACCCACTCACCCACCCACTCACCCACCCACCCACTCACCCACCCACCCACCCACCCACTCACACCACCCACCCACTCACTCCACCCACCCACCCACCCACTCACCCACTCACCCACCCACCCACCCACCCACTCACTCACTCACTCCACCCACCCACCCACCCACTCACCCACCCACCCACCCACCCACCCACTCACTCACCCACTCACCCACCCACCCACTCACTCACCCACCACCACTCACTCACCACCCACCCACCCACCCACCCACCCACCCACCCACTCACCACCCACCCACCCACCTCACCCACCCACCCACCCACCCACTCACTCACCCACCCACTCACCCACTCACCCACCCACCCACCCACTCACCCACCCACTCACCCACCCACTCACCCACCCACTCACCCACCCACCCACCCACTCACCCACCCACCCACCCACTCACTCACCCACTCACCCACCCACCCACTCACTCACCCACCCACCCACTCACTCACTCACCCACCCACTCACCCACCCACCCACCCACCCACTCACCCACCCACTCACCCACCCACCCACTCACTCACTCACTCACCCACCCACTCACCCACCCACCCACTCACCCACCCACCCACTCACCCACCCACCCACCCACCCACTCACCCACCCACTCACCCACCCACCCACTCACTCACCCACCCACCCCACTCACCCACCCACTCACCCACTCACCCACCCACCCACTCACCCACTCACCCACCCACCCACCCACTCACTCACCCACCCACTCACCCACCCACCCACCCACTCACCCACTCACCCACCCACCCACCCACTCACCCACCCACTCACCCACCCACCCACTCACCCACCCACCCACTCACTCACCTGTCCGATTGCCAGGTGAGCTCCTATCCTCCCCAGATATCCGTGGTGATCTGCTCGGCTTGATCGATTTGGTGATGTTGGTGGTGTTGGTGTTGTTGTTGGTGGTGGCGATGGTGGTGGTGGCGCCACTCAGCAGGCTGATGGTGCCAGATGACCCGGACATTATGGGTCCCGGTATGATCTGGTACTCTGACAAAAACAAAGGTGGCCCCAGGTAGCCTCTAGCAGGGCTGTAGGGGCAAGTGCAGTCACACAGACAAAGGTAGCCGCAAAGGTAGCCTCTAGCAGGGCTGTAGGGGCAAGTGCAGTTACACAGACACAGACAAAGCTACCCCAGGTAGCCTCTAGCAGGGCTGTAGGGGCAAGTGCTGTTACACAGACAAAGGTAGCCGCAAAGGTAGCCTCTAGCAGGGCTGTAGGGGCAAGTGCTGTTAGCGAGTAGCACACAGACAAAGCTCCCCCAGGTAGCCTCTGGCAGGGCTGCAGGGGCAAGTGCTGTTGGTAGTGTCTGTGTGTGTGCACACCGTGACGCCTCTAGGTCGGCTCCGACGGGAATGCGAACTCACGTGGTTCGATGCAGACGGTGGTGATGGCTCCCACGTGATCCTGACTCGCCTGGACATCTACACACCACGCACACACACACACAGACACACACACACACACAGTGACACACACACACAGTGACACACACAGACACACAACAACAACAACCGCCATTCGCCACTAAGTGGCGGTGACGTCACCACGACGCTTGTGCCAGGCCATGTGCACCCTGAGGCCACGTGAAGTGTCGAACGCCCGCTGGCAGGAGGTCACGGGGCAGACCCAGGTGCCACGGGTCGACTGACCGAGATGACCGAGACGAGTGGCTGATGCACCACCTGTGCCCCCTACTGTGCCAACTTGCTGTGCTTTAGCCACCCAGCGCTCCGCTCGTTGTTGTGAGCGTCGCTCCTCCGCCCTCCGTTGTTGTTGGAGGGCGACTGCCTCCAACTGCCCAGTAGCGTCCTTCACGAGCCTCCTCCACTGAGGCCGATCTTGACACCGCTGGTACCAGTCATCGGCAAGTCCACTCAGCTCCACGTCCTCCTGTACCACATCACTCCATCTCTTCTCTAGCCCGTGCCGCGCCCGTTTAGCCCCCTCGATCCGGCCGAACAAAAGCTGTTTAGGCATGCGGTGGCTGGGCATGCGGGCTACATGACCCAGCCAACGCAGCCCTTGCCTGCCGGAGGAGCTCACTGATAGGACTTTGCCCAGATCTTTCAAGGACTTGTGAGCTCCTCACACAATCCAGCCTGGTTAAACCCAGGATGGATCGTAGGCAGGCCAGCCTAAATGTTTCCAACCGGCGAAGATGCTCCACTAGGGGGGTCCACGTTTCGCAAGCGTAGAGAAGGGAGGGAATGACCGTGGCCGAGAAGACCTGAAGCTTCGTGCGGAGCGACAGACCAGGTAGCTTCCACACAGCGTTACGCAACCGATGAAAAGATATTGCCGCTCGACTGATTCGGAGTGAGACCTCTGCTGATAAACTGGAGCCGGTCATAAGCACACTGCCCAGGTATGGGAAACTCTCCACTCTCTCCACAACTGCCCCATCACCGATTGGGAGTTGTGGGGGTGGAGTGCCAGATGGTACAAAAATACCCAGGCAGGTGCTTAGTTTTGGTGGGGCTGATGGTAAGGCACACAGACACACACACACAGTGACACACACACAGTGACACACACAGACACACACAGTGACACACACACACACCACGCACACACATCGTGACACACACTGACACACACAGTGACACACACACACAGTGACACACACTGACACACACACACAGTGACACACACAGTGACACACACACACACACAACGTGACATCTACACACCACACACACACATCGTGACACACACAGTGACACACACAGTGACACACACACACACACAACGTGACATCTACACACCACACACACACATCGTGACACACACTGACACACACACACAGTGACACACACACACAGTGTCACACACACAACGGTGTCATGATGTGTGTGTCACTGTGGGTGGAGGAGGCTCGTGAAGGACGCTGCTACTGGGCAGTTGGAGGCAGTCGCCCTCCAACAACAACGGAGGGCGGAGGAGCGACGCTCACAACAACGAGCGGAGCGCCGGGTGGCTAAAGCACAGCAAGTTGGCACAGTAGGGGGCACAGGTGGTGCATCAGCCAGTCATCTCGGTCATCTCGGTCAGTCGACCCGTGGCACCTGCTGGGTCTGCCCCGTGACCTCCTGCCAGCGGGCGTTCGACACTTCACGTGGCCTCAGGGTGCACATGGCCTGGCACAAGCGTCGTGGTGACGTCACCGCCACTTAGTGGCGAATGGCGGTTGTTGTTGTGTGTGTCACTGTGTATGGGTCTCCGTGTCTCTCCGTGTCTCTCTGTCTCTGTACATCTCTGTGTGTTTCTGTGTGTCTCTCTGTCTCTCAGCGTGTCTCTCCGTGTCTCCCCGTGTCTCAGCGTGTCTCTCAGCGTGTCTCACACTTGCGCAGCAGCTCCAGGTGGCTCCACAGGATCTCTCCGTGAGCCACTCGCTCCAGGAAGAGCTCCTGGGTGAGGCTGCACAGATGAGCTCCGTCGACGCGCTGGAGGCCTGCGCTGTGTGTGTGTCTCTGTGTGTGTGTCTCTGTGTGTCTGTGTGTGTCACTGTGTGTGTGTGTCTCTGTGTGTGTCTGTGTGTGTCACTGTGTGTGTGTGTCTCTGTGTGTTTCTGTGTGTGTGTGTGTCTGTGTGTGTGTGTGTTTCTGTGTGTGTCTCTGTGTGTGTATCTGTGTGTCTCTCTGTCTCTGTGTGTGTCTGTGTGTCTCTGTAGGTCTCTGTGTGTGTCTGTGTCTCTCTCTGTCTCTCTCTGTGTGGCTCTGTGTCTCTCTGTGTCTCTCTGTGTCTCTGTGTGTCGTCGTGTTTCCGTGTCTCTCCGCGTGTCTCTGTGTCTCCGTGTCTCTCCCCGTGTCTCTCTCTCCCTCCCCGTGTCTCTCAGCGTGTCTCTCCCCGTGTCTCTCAGCGTGTCTCACACTTGCGCAGCAGCTCCAGGTGGCTCCACAGGATCTCTCCGTGAGCCACTCGCTCCAGGAAGAGCTCCTGGGTGAGGCTGCACAGATGAGCCCCGTCGACGCGCTGGAGGCCTGCGCTGTGTGTGTGTCTCTGTGTGTGTGTCTCTGTGTGTCTGTGTGTGTCTGTGTGTGTCACTGTGTGTGTGTGTCTCTGTGTGTGTCTGTGTGTGTCACTGTGTGTGTGTGTCTCTGTGTGTGTCTGTGTGTGTTTCTGTGTGTGTCTCTGTGTGTGTATCTGTGTGTCTCTCTGTCTCTGTGTGTGTCTGTGTGTCTCTGTAGGTCTCTGTGTGTGTCTGTGTCTCTCTCTGTCTCTCTCTGTGTGGCTCTGTGTCTCTCTGTGTCTCTCTGTGTCTCTGTGTGTCGTCGTGTTTCCGTGTCTCTCCGCGTGTCTCTGTGTCTCCGTGTCTCTCCCCGTGTCTCTCTCTCCCTCCCCGTGTCTCTCAGCGTGTCTCTCCCCGTGTCTCTCAGCGTGTCTCACACTTGCGCAGCAGCTCCAGGTGGCTCCACAGGATCTCTCCGTGAGCCACTCGCTCCAGGAAGAGCTCCTGGGTGAGGCTGCACAGATGAGCTCCGTCGACGCGCTGGAGGCCTGCGCTGTGTGTGTGTCTCTGTGTGTGTGTGTCTGTGTGTGTTTCTGTGTGTGTCTCTGTGTGTCTCTCTGTCTCTGTACATCTCTGTGTGTTTCTGTGTGTCTCTCTGTCTCTCAGCGTGTCTCTCTGCGTGTCTCCCCGTGTCTCAGCGTGTCTCTCAGCGTGTCTCACACTTGCGCAGCAGCTCCAGGTGGCTCCACAGGATCTCTCCGTGAGCCACTCGCTCCAGGAAGAGCTCCTGGGTGAGGCTGCACAGATGAGCCCCGTCGACGCGCTGGAGGCCTGCGCTGTGCATCAGCGGCGGGCCCAGCTGGAACTCCTTGGTGACCCACGCAGCCCAGTGCTGAACCTGCAGCGCTGTCCACTCCTCGGGGTCTACGGGGAGGAGGAGGGGAGGGGTGGGGGGAGATAGTGTATAGTGTAGTAGTGTATAGTGTAGTGTAGTAGTGTAGTAGTGTATAGTGTAGTGTAGTAGTGTATAGTGTAGTGTAGTAGTGTATAGTGTAGTGTAGTAGTGTAGTAGTGTAGTGTAGTAGTGTATAGTGTAGTGTAGTAGTGTATAGTGTAGTGTAGTAGTGTATAGTGTAGTGTAGTAGTGTATAGTGTAGTGTATAGTGTAGTAGTGTATAGTGTAGTAGTGTATAGTGTAGTGTATAGTGTAGTGTAGTAGTGTAGTGTAGTAGTGTATAGTGTAGTAGTGTATAGTGTAGTAGTGTATAGTGTAGTAGTGTATAGTGTAGTGTATAGTGTAGTGTATAGTGTAGTGTAGTAGTGTGTAGTGTAGTAGTGTGTAGTGTAGTAGTGTGGTGTGCAGTGTGGCGTACAGTGCGGTGTGTACAGTGCATCATACAGTGTGGCGTGTACAGTGTGGCGTGTACAGTGCGGCGTGTACAGTGTACCGAAGGGGATGCCCTCCCTCTCCTGCTCCGATCGGAAGCCTTCCAGGGCAGCCGCCCAGCGGGTCACCTGCTCAGACGCGTCGTCACTCGCTGAGAGGGACACGGACTTGCCTCCCTCCACTGTGATCACCTGTGTGGCTGTCATGTCCTCTACACACAGAGACACACAGAGAGAGAGACACACAGACACACACACAGAGACACACACAGAGTGAGACACACAGAGACACACAGAGACCTGCTCAGAGGCGTCGTCACTCGCTGAGAGAGACACAGACTTGCCTCCCTCCACTGTGATCACCTGTGTGGCTGTCATGTCCTCTACACACAGAGAGACACACAGAGACACACAGAGACAGAGTGAGACACACACAGAGACACACACAGAGACACACAGAGACACAGACTTGCCTCCCTCCACCGTGATCACCTGTGTGGCTGTCATGTCCTCTAGACAGAGTGAGACACAGAGAGAGACACACAGAGACACACAGAGACACAGAGACACACACAGAGACACACACAGAGACACACAGAGACACACAGAGACACACAGTGACCTGCTCAGAGGCGTCGTCACTCGCTGAGAGGGACACGGACTTGCCTCCCTCCACTGTGATCACCTGTGTGGCTGTCATGTCCTCTAGACACAGAGTGAGACACACAGAGACACACAGAGACAGAGTGAGACACACACACAGAGACACACACAGAGACACACAGAGACACAGACACACACAGACTTGCCTCCCTCCACTGTGATCACCTGTGTGGCTGTCATGTCCTCTAGAGACAGAGAGAGACACAGAGAGACACACAGAGACACACACAGAGACACACACAGAGAGAGACACAGAGACACACAGAGACACACACAGAGTGAGACACACACAGAGTGAGACACACACAGTGAGACACACACACAGAGAGTGAGACACACACAGAGACACACACACACAGACACACACACACAGACACACACACACAGACACACACACACACACAGACACACAGACACACACACAGACACACAGACACACACACAGACACACAGACACACACACAGTGAGACACTCACAGACACACACACAGACACACACACAGACACACACACAGACACACACACACACACACAGACACACACACACACACAGACACACACACACAGACACACAGACAGACACACACACACAGACACACACAGACACACAAACACACACACACAGACAGACACACACACAGACTCACACACAGACACACACACACAGTGACACACACAGACACACACACAGACACACACAGACACACACAGTGAGACACACACACAGACACAGACACACACACACAGACACACACAATCATACACAGACACACACACACAGACACACACACAGACACACACACACAAACACACACACAGACACACACACACAGACGCACACACAGACGCACACACAGACGCACACAGACGCACACAGACACACACACAGACACACACACAAACACACACACAGACACACACACAGACGCACACACAGACGCACACAGACACACACAGACACACACAGACACACACAGACACACAGAACTCTGCTCACCATGATGAGCTGCGTCTGGGTCAATCACCACTTCCACCGTCTCCACGGGTTTGATGATTTCAAGGATGTTCAGTCTGGGCTCGACGCCTGAACGTGGACAGGAGAGAGAAACATCGTCATCATTACCATCATTACCATCATCATCATTACCATCATTACCATCATTACCATCATCATCATTACCACCATCATCATTACCACTATCATCATTACCATCATTACCATCATTACCACTATCATCACTATCATCATCACCACCCTGAGTCTCTACTAGACCCTGAGTCTCTACTAGACCCTGAGTCTCTACTAGACCCTGAGTCTCTACTAGACCCTGAGTCTCTACTAGACCCTGAGTCTCTACTAGACCCTGAGTCTCTACTAGGCCCTGAGTCTCTACTACACCCTGAGTCTCTACTACACCCTGAGTCTCTACTAGACCCTGAGTCTCTACTAGACCCTGAGTCTCTACTACACCCTGAGTCTCTACTAGAACCTGAGTCTCTACTAGACCCTGAGTCTCTACTAGACCCTGAGTCTCTACTACACCCTGAGTCTCTACTACACCCTGAGTCTCTACTAGACCCTGAGTCTCTACTAGACCCTGAGTCTCTACTAGACCCTGAGTCTCTACTACACCCTGAGTCTCTACTAGACCCTGAGTCTCTACTACACCCTGAGTCTCTACTACACCCTGAGTCTCTACTAGACCCTGAGTCTCTACTAGACCCTGAGTCTCTACTAGACCCTGAGTCTCTACTACACCCTGAGTCTCTACTAAACCCTGAGTCTCTACTACACCCTGAGTCTCTACTAGACCCTGAGTCTCTACTAGACCCTGAGTCCCTACTAGACCCTGAGTCTCTACTAGACCCTGAGTCTCTACTAGACCCTGAGTCTCTACTAGACTCTGAGTCTCTACTAGACCCTGAGTCTCTACTAGACCCTGAGTCTCTACTAGACTCTGAGTCTCTACTAGACCCTGAGTCTCTACTAGACCCTGAGTCTCTACTAGACTCTGAGTCTCTACTAGACCCTGAGTCTCTACTAGACCCTGAGTCTCTACTAGACTCACCTTGTCTGGAGATGACCTGGACACTCAACTGGACCATCCCGTCCGTCTTGACCCCCTGGTCGAAGAGGCTCCGAGCTGGATCCAGCTACAAGCACAGGAGGAGAGAGACACTATACACTACTACACTATACACTACACTATACACTACTACACTATACACTACTACACTATACACTACACTACACACTACACTATACACTACTACACTATACACTACTACACTATACACTACTACACTATACACTACTACACTATACACTACTACACTATACACTACACTATACACTACTACACTATACACTACTACACTATACACTACTACACTACTACACTATACACTACACTATACACTACACTATACACTACACTATACACTACACTATACACTACACTATACACTACACTACACTATACACTACTACACTACACTATACACTACACACTACACTATACACTACTACACTACACTATACACTACTACACTACACTATACACTACTACACTATACACTACACTATACACTACTACACTATACACTACACTATACACTACACTATACGCTAATACACTACACTATACACTACACTATACACTACTACACTACACTATACACTACTACACTACACTATACACTACACTATACACTACTACACTACACTATACACTACTACACTACACTATACACTACTACACTATACACTACTACACTACACTATACACTACTACACTACACTATACACTACTACACTATACACTACTACACTATACACTACTACACTATACACTACACTATACACTAAAATATACACTACACTATACACTACTACACTACACTATACACTACACTATACACTACACTATACACTAATACACTACACTATACACTACACTATACACTACTACACTACACTATACACTACTACACTACACTATACACTACACTATACACTACACTACTACACTACACTATACACTACTACACTACACTATACACTACTACACTACACTACTACACTACACTATACACTACACTATACACTACTACACTACACTATACACTACTACACTACACTATACACTACTACACTACACTATACACTACTACACTATACACTACACTACTACACTACACTATACACTACTACACTATACACTACTACACTACACTATACACTACTACACTATACACTACTACACTACACTATACACTACTACACTATACACTACACTATACACTAAAATATACACTACACTATACACTAATACACTACACTAATACACTACACTATACACTACACTATACACTACTACACTACACTACACTATACACTACACTATACACTACTACACTACACTATACATTACTACACTACACTATACACTACACTATACACTACTACACTACACTATACACTACTACACTATACACTACATTATAGGCTACATTATAGACTACATTATACACTACACTAGACACTACTACACTACACTACTACAGAGGCAACCTGTATGTCCTGCAGACAGATGTTGTGGTTTTCGAGGGAGCATTGCAGTCGCGGTTCCAGAAGCTTCTTGAGGTTCTCGATGGGCTCCGCAATGTCGATAGACTGGCTCACAAACTCAGCCACCTGCCCACACAGACTGGGGGGGGTGAGGGGGGTGGGGGGGTGAGGGGGGTGAGGGGGGGGGCATGGGGGTGAGGGGGGGTGAGGGGGGTGAGGGGGTGAGGGGGGGTGAGGGGGGTGAGGGGGGTGAGGGGGGGGTGAGGGGGGGTGAGGGGGGTGAGGGGGGTGAGGGGGGGTGAGGGGGGGTGAGGGGGGGGAGGGGGGGTGAGGGGGGGGCATGGGGGTGAGGGGGGTGAGGGGGGGGCACGGGGGGGGGGCAAAGAGGGGGGGGGGCATGGGGGGGTAAGGGGGGGGTGGGGCAGAGAGAGGGGAGGGGGGAATGGGTGGGGGCACAGGGGGGGTGGGGGGGGGGGCATGGGGGGTGAGGGAGGCACGGGGGGGGCATGGGGGGAGGGGCACAGAGGGCGGTGAATGGTCGCCATGACGTCACCGCCATGACGTCACCGCCATGACGTCACCGCCATGACGTCACCGCCATGACGTCACCGCCATGACGTCATCACCTCACCTGTCGTCGGAGCAGACTTGCTTCTGCACAGCCTCAATCTCAATCTCGATGACGTCATCGGAGCAACGCTTCGTCATGATCCTGGATCAATACAGTGACAGTGATCAATCAATCACGTGGATCAATACAGTGACAGTGATCAATCAATCACGTGGTGTCAATACAGTGACAGTGATCAATCAATCACGTGGTGTCAATACAGTGACAGTGATCAATCAATCACGTGGATCAATACAGTGACAGTGATCAATCAATCACGTGGTGTCAATACAGTGACAGTGATCAATCAATCACGTGGATCAATACAGTGACAGTGATCAATCAATCACGTGGATCAATACAGTGACAGTGATCAATCAATCACGTGGATCAATACAGTGATCAATCAATCACGTGGATCAATACAGTAATCAATCAATCACGTGGATCAATACAGTGACCAATCAATCACGTGGATCAATACAGTGACAGTGATCAATCACGTGATCAATACAGACAGTGACAGTGATCAATCACGTGATCAATACAGACAGTGACAGTGATCAATCACGTGATCAATACAGACAGTGATCAATCACGTGATCAATACAGACAGTGACAGTGATCAATCACGTGATCAATACAGACAGTGATCAATCACGTGATCAATACAGACAGTGACAGTGATCAATCACGTGGTTCAATACAGACAGTGATCAATCACGTGGATCAATACGGACAGTGACCAATCAATCACATGTATCAATAGTGATCAATCACGTGGATCAATACTGACAGTGACCAATCACGTGGATCAATAGACAGTGACCAATCAATCACATGTATCAATACAGTGATCAATCACGTGGATCAATACTGACTGACCAATCACGTGGATCAATACTGACAGTGACCAATCAATCACATGTATCAATACAGTGATCAATCACGTGGATCAATACTGACAGTGACCAATCACGTGACTGACACGTGATTCAATACAGTGACCAATCACCATGTGAGACTGGGCTCTAAGGAAAGCTGTCTCGGGTGTGGACCAATCAACTTCAAGGACCATGTGAGACTAGGCTCTAAGGAAAGCTGTCTCGGGTGTGGACCAATCAACTTCAAGGACCATGTGAGACTAGGCTCTAAGGAAAGCTGTCTCGGGTGTGGACCAATCAACTTCAAGGACCATGTGAGACTAGGCTCTAAGGAAAGCTGTCTCGGGTGTGGACCAATCAACTTCAAGGACCATGTGAGACTAGGCTCTAAGGAAAGCTGTCTCGGGTGTGGACCAATGAACGTCAAGGACCATGTGAGACTAGGCTCTAAGGAAAGCTGTCTCGGGTGTGGACCAATCAACTTCAAGGACCATGTGAGACTAGGCTCTAAGGAAAGCTGTCTCGGGTGTGGACCAATCAACTTCAAGGACCATGTGAGACTAGGCTCTAAGGAAAGCTGTCTCGGGTGTGGACCAATCAACTTCAAGGACCATGTGAGACTAGGCTCTAAGGAAAGCTGTCTCGGGTGTGGACCAATCAACTTCAAGGACCATGTGAGACTAGGCTCTAAGGAAAGCTGTCTCGGGTGTGGACCAATGAACGTCAAGGACCATGTGAGACTAGGCTCTAAGGAAAGCTGTCTCGGGTGTGGACCAATCAACTTCAAGGACCATGTGAGACTAGGCTCTAAGGAAAGCTGTCTCGGGTGTGGACCAATCAACTTCAAGGACCATGTGAGACTAGGCTCTAAGGAAAGCTGTCTCGGGTGTGGACCAATCAACTTCAAGGACCATGTGAGACTAGGCTCTAAGGAAAGCTGTCTCGGGTGTGGACCAATCAACTTCAAGGACCATGTGAGACTAGCCTCTAAGGAAAGCTGTCTCGGGTGTGGACCAATCAACTTCAAGGACCATGTGAGACTGGGCTCTAAGGAAAGCTGTCTCGGGTGTGGACCAATCAACTTCAAGGACCATGTGAGACTAGGCTCTAAGGAAAGCTGTCTCTGGTGTGGACCAATCACCTTCAAGGACCATGTGAGACTAGGCTCTAAGGAAAGCGGTCTCGGGTGTGGACCAATCAACTTCAAGGACCATGTGAGACTAGGCTCTAAGGAAAGCTGTCTCGGGTGTGGACCAATCAACTTCAAGGACCATGTGAGACTAGGCTCTAAGGAAAGCTGTCTCGGGTGTGGACCAATCAACTTCAAGGACCATGTGAGACTGGGCTCTAAGGAAAGCTGTCTCGGGTGTGGACCAATCAACTTCAAGGACCATGTGAGACTAGGCTCTAAGGAAAGCTGTCTCGGGTGTGGACCAATCAACTTCAAGGACCATGTGAGACTAGGCTCTAAGGAAAGCTGTCTCGGGTGTGGACCAATCAACTTCAAGGACCAAGTGAGACTAGGCTCTAAGGAAAGCTGTCTTGGGTGTGGACCAATCAACTTCAAGGACCATGTGAGACTAGGCTCTAAGGAAAGTGCATACATTATCATCACCAGAGTTGTTTCTTTTTGTTTGCATTTTGACTGCTTGTGTTGTGGTTATTGCAAACATGACGCCTTGTATAAAGGTGTCAGTTTTTGCACCAGTTGAAAGGGCAAAAACCTATTACTACTGAAGTTAAAACAGTTATTAAACGTTACAACTACAGAGTTTAAATAACGTTAAAGAGTGATTAAACATTATAACTAGAGTTTAAAGTTACAGTGATTAAACTTTACAACTACAGAGTTTAAATTTCGATTTAAAGCGTCTTTCGTGACTGCAGGGATTCATCTTCTTGGTTCTTTCGGTAAAGTGACGTAGAAGGGAAATAATAAAATACAAATAAAACATAATAAAGTAAAATAATGTTTCATTATTTTATTATTTCCATTCTACGTGACTTTACAGAGTTTAAATTAAGTTAAATAGTGATTAAACGTTACAACTACAGAGTTTAAAGTTACAGTGATTAAACATTCTAAATACATAATTTAAATTAAGTTAAATAGTGATTAAACGCTACAACTACAGAGTTTAAAGTTACACGTTGATTAAACGTTATAACTATATAGTTTAAATTAAGTTAAGACAGATATTAAACATTATAACTACAGAGTTTAAATAAAGTTAGTGGTTAAACATTACAACTACATAGTTTAAATAAAGTAACACGTTGATTAAACGTTACAACTACGTAGTTTAAATAACGTTAAATAGTGATTAAACATTACAACTACAGAGTTTAAAGTTATTGATTAAACGTTACAACTACACAGTTTAAAGTTACAGTGATTAAACATTACAACTACATAGTTTAAAGTTAGTGATTAAACATTATAAATACATAATTTAAATAAAGTAACACGTTGATTAAACGTTACAACTACGTAGTTTAAATAACGTTAAATAGTGATTAAACATTACTACATAGTTTAAAGTTAGTGATTAAACATTACAACTACATAGTTTAAATAACGTTAAATAGTGATTAAACATTACAACTACATAGTTTAAAGTTATTGATTAAACATTACAACTACACAGTTTAAAGTTACAGTGATTAAACGTTACAACTACATAGTTTAAATAAAGTAACACGTTGATTAAACGTTATAACTACGTAGTTTAAATAACGTTAAATAGTGATTAAACATTACAACTACATAGTTTAAAGTTAGTGATTAAACGTTACAACTACAGAGTTTAAAGTTAGTGATTAAACGTTACAACTACATAATTTAAATGCAGTTAAATAGTGATTAAACATTATAACTACAGAGTTTAAATGAAGTTGAATAGTGATTAAACGTTATAACTACAGAGTTTAAAGTTAGTGATTAAACGTTATAACTACAGAGTTTAAAGTTAGTGATTAAACGTTATAACTACAGAGTTTAAATGATGTTAAATAGTTATTATACGTTATAACTACATAGTTTAAAGTTAGTGATTAAACATTATAACTACATAGTTTAAATGATGTTAAATAGTTATTATACGTTATAACTACATAGTTTAAAGTTAGTGATTAAACGTTATAACTACATAGTTTAAATGATGTTAAATAGTTATTATACGTTATAACTACATAGTTTAAAGTTATTGATTAAACGTTATAACTACATAGCTTAAATGATGTTATATAGTTATTATACGTTATAACTACATAGTTTAAAGTTAGTGATTAAACATTATAACTACATAGCTTAAATGATGTTAAATAGTTATTATACGTTATAACTACATAGTTTAAAGTTAGTGATTAAACGTTACAACTACACAGTTTAAAGTTAGTGATTAAACGTTATAACTACATAGTTTAAAGTTAGTGATTATACGTTATAACTACATAGTTTAAAGTTAGTGATTAAACGTTATAACTACATAGTTTAAATGATGTTATATAGTTATTATACGTTATAACTACATAGTTTAAAGTTAGTGATTAAACGTTATAACTACATAGTTTAAATGATGTTAAATAGTTATTATACGTTATAACTACAGAGTTTAAAGTTAGTGATTAAACATTATAACTACATAGCTTAAAGTTAGTGATTAAACATTACAACTACAGAGTTTAAATAACGTTAAAGTTAGTGATTAAACATCACTACAGAGTTTAAAGTTAAAGCGACTAAACATGACTACATAGAGTTAGACCGTGACTGACCAAGGTGACACCCTACATAGTTTAAACAACGTTAGACTGTGAATAACTTAAACTAAATAAGTTAATTTATTAAAGTTATATTATTTAACAATCGCCTCACGAAACAGAGGCCCGTGTCTGTCACGTAACAATTTAACAAAACAAACCTTCGCTAACATCGAGAGAAGACACCGCCAAAGGCACAATTGACAACATTTAAAAGCGTACTGTTACTAAGAGTTAGCTACAAATATAAATGATAAAAGCACTTAACGAATGCTATCAAATTTATAGAAAATAAACACTCGCCTAGTGTAGGCCTGCGGCCTTAGGCCTCAGGCCTCAATCCATCAGAATCATCACCGCGACAGCGGCGAGAAAATAGCGAATTAAAAAGATTCGCTTCGCGCGGAGAGACGAGGAATGGGGATGTAGGTAGATAGAGGTCGTTACTTTAAACCCAGCTAGGTGTTAATAAAAATTAAAATGTGTAAAGTTATTATTTTAAATTGAGACGGACACAAAAAAAAGTTAATTATGGCGGGAAGAAAACTCACGGTGGGTAGGCGGAGAATGGGGCGGGGCGATGTTGCGACTTCCGGCGGATGTGATGTCATTGAGTGGGGGTGGGTGATGGGGGGGAGTGGGTCTCTATGGGTCTCTGTGTGGGTCTCTGTGGGTCTCTGTGGGTCTGTGTGTGTGTCTGTGTGTGGGTCTCTGTGGGTCTCTATGGGTCTCTGTGTGTATGGGTCTCTGTGGGTCTCTGTGGGTCTGTGTGTGTGTTTGTGTGTGGGTCTCTGTGGGTCTCTATGGGTCTCTGTGTGTATGGGTCTCTGTGGGTCTCTGTGGGTCTGTGGGTCTCTATGGGTCTCTATGAGTCTCTGTGGGTCTCTGTGGGTCTCTGTGTGTATGGGTCTCTGTGGGTCTCTGTGGGTCTGTGGGTCTCTGTGTGTGTCTGTGTGTGGGTCTCTGTGGGTCTGTGTGTGTCTGTGTGTGGGTCTCTGTGGGTCTCTGAGTATGGGTCTCTGTGGGTCTCTGTGTGTGTGGGTCTCTGTGGGTCTCTATGGGTCTCTGTGGGTCTCTGTGTGTGTGGGTCTCTATGGGTCTCTGTGTGTGTCTCTGTGTGGGTCTCTGTGGGTCTCTGTGTGTGTGGGTCTCTGTGGGTCTCTATGGGTCTCTGTGTGTGTCTTTGTGTGGGTCTCTGTGGGTCTGTGTGTGTGTCTGTGTGTGGGTCTCTGTGGGTCTCTGAGTATGGGTCTCTGTGGGTCTCTGTGTGTGTGGGTCTCTGTGGGTCTCTATGGGTCTCTGTGGGTCTCTGTGTGTGTGGGTCTCTGTGGGTCTCTGTGGGTCTCTGTGTGTGTGGGTCTCTGTGGGTCTCTATGGGTCTCTGTGTGTGTCTCTGTGTGGGTCTCTGTGGGTCTGTGTGTGGGTCTCTGTGGGTCTCTATGAGTATGGGTCTCTGTGGGTCTCTGTGTGTGTGGGTCTCTGTGGGTCTCTATGGGTCTCTGTGTGTGTCTCTGTGTGGGTCTCTGTGGGTCTGTGTGTGGGTCTCTGTGGGTCTATGTGTGGGTCTCTGTGGGTCTCTATGAGTATGGGCCTCTGTGGGTCTCTGTGGGTCTGTGTGTAGATCTCTGTGGGTCTCTGTGGGTCTCTATGGGTCTCTGTGGGTCTCTATGGGTCTCTGTGTGTGTCTCTGTGTGGGTCTCTGTGGGTCTGTGTGTGGGTCTCTGTGGGTCTGTGTGTGGGTCTCTGTGGGTCTCTATGAGTATGGGTCTCTGTGGGTCTCTGTGGGTCTGTGTGTGGATCTCTGTGGGTCTCTGTGGGTCTCTATGGGTCTCTGTGGGTCTCTATGGGTCTCTGTGTGTATCTATGGGTCTCTGTGGGTCTCTGTGGGTCTCTGTGGGTCTATGTGGGTCTCTATGGGTCTCTGTGGGTCTCTATGAGTGTGGGTCTCTGTGGGTCTTTGTGAGTCTCTATGGGTCTCTGTGGGTCTATATGGGTCTCTATGGGTCTCTGTGTGTATGGGTCTCTGTGGGTCTCTGTGGGTCTGTGGGTCTCTATGGGTCTCTATGAGTCTCTGCGGGTCTCTGTGGGTCTCTGTGGGTCTCTATGGGTCTCTGTGTGTGTGGGTCTCTGTGGGTCTCTATGGGTCTGTATGGGTCTCTGTGGGTCTCTATGGGTCTCTATGGGTCTCTGTGGGTCTCTATGAGTCTCTGTGGGTCTCTATGGGTCTCTGTGGGTCTCTGTGGGTCTCTATGAGTCTATGTGGGTCTCTATGAGTATGGGTCTCTGTGGGTCTCTGTGAGTCTCTGTGGGTCTCTATGAGTCTCTGTGGGTCTCTATGGGTCTCTGTGGGTCTCTGTGGGTCTCTATGGGTCTCTATGGGTCTCTGTGGGTCTCTATGAGTCTCTGTGGGTCTCTATGGGTCTCTGTGGGTCTCTGTGGGTCTCTATGAGTATGGGTCTCTGTGCGTTTCTGTGGGTCTCTGTGTGTCTCTGTGGGTCTCTGTGTGTCTCTGTGTGGGTCTCTATGGGTCTCTATGGGTCTCTGTTGGTCTCTGTGGGTCTCTGTCGGTCTCTATGGGTCTCTGTGTGTCTCTGTGAGTATGGGTCTCTGTGGGTCTCTATGGGTCTCTGTGTGTCTCTATGGGTCTCTATGGGTCTCTATGGGTCTCTATGTGTCTCTATGGGTCTCTATGTGTCTCTATGGGTCTCTGTGAGTCTCTGTGTGTCTCTATGTGAAATCTATGTGTCTCTATGGGTCTCTGTGTGTCTCTGTGTGTCTCTATGGGTCTCTGTGTGTCTCTGTGATGATATCAGTCACTAAGCTGATAGCTGCTATAATCATCATTGTCTAATGGGCCCGAGTTTTGCTGCTAATCTCAGACTTTTACAAACAAACCGAGGAGGCTACAGAGCTGAGTGGCTTTAAAACGTCGTCAAAACAACAACTACAGAGTCCAGTTAGTGTGGGGGTGGTGAGTGGGGGTGGTGGTGAGTGGGTGTGGTGGTGAGTGGGGTGGTGTATGGGTGGTGAGTGGGGGTGGTGGTGAGTGGGTGTGGTGGTGAGTGGGGTGGTGTGTGGGGTGGTGAGTGGGGTGGTGAGTGGGGTGGTGAGTGGGGTGGTGAGTGGGTTGGTTGAGTGGGGTGGTGAGTGGGGTGGTGAGTGGGTTGGTGAGTGGGGTGGTGAGTGGGTGGTGAGGGTGGTGGTGAGTGGGTGTGGGTGGTTAGTGGGGTGGTGAGTGGTGATTGGGTTGGTGAGTGGGGTGGTGAGTGGGGGTGGTGATTGGGGGTGGTGGTGAGTGGGTGGTGAGTGGGGTGGTGAGTGGGGTGGTGAGTGGTGAGTGGGGTGGTGAGTGGGGGTGGTGAGTGGGGTGGTGAGTGGGGGTGGTGAGTGGGGGTGGTGGTGAGTGGGGTGGTGAGTGGGGTGGTGAGTGGGTGGTGAGTGGGTGGTGGTGAGTGGGGGTGGTGAGTGGGGTGGTGAGTGGGGTGGTGAGTGGGGTGGTGAGTGGGTGGTGAGTGGGGGTGGTGAGTGGGGTGGTGAGTGGGTGGTGAGTGATGTGGTGAGTGGGGGTGCTGAGTGGGTGGTGAGTGGGGTGGTGAGTGTGGGTGGTGAGTGGGGTGGTGAGTGTGGTGGTGAGTGGGTGGTGAGTGGGGTGGTGAGTGGGGTGGTGAGTGGGGGTGGTGAGTGGGGTGGTGAGTGGGTGGTGAGTGGGGTGGTGAGTGGGGGTGGTGGTGAGTTGGTGGTGAGTGGGGTGGTGAGTGGGGTGGTGAGTGGGGGTGGTGAGTGGGGTGGTGAGTGGTGAGTGGGGTGGTGAGTGGGGTGGTGAGTGGGGTGGTGAGTGGGGTGGTGAGTGGGGTGGTGAGTTGGGTGGTGAGTGGGTGGTGAGTGGGGTGGTGAGTGGAGTGGTGAGTGGGGGTGGTGAGTGGGGTGGTGAGTGGGTGGTGAGTGGGTGGTGAGTGGGGTGGTGAGTGGGTGGTGAGTGGGGTGGTGAGTGGGGTGGTGAGTGGGTGGTGAGTGGGGTGGTGAGTGGGGTGGTGAGTGGGGGTTGTGAGTGGGGTGGTGAGTGGGTGGTGAGTGGGTGGTGAGTGGGGTGGTGAGTGGGGTGGTGAGTGGGTGGTGAGTGGGGTGGTGAGTGGGGTGGTGAGTGGGTGGTGAGTGGGGTGGTGAGTGGGGTGGTGAGTGGGGTGGTGAGTGGGGTGGTGAGTGGGTGGTGAGTGGGGTGGTGAGTGGGGTGGTGAGTGGGTGGTGAGTGGGTGGTGAGTGGGGGTGGTGAGTGGGGTGGTGAGTGGGGTGGTGAGTGGTGAGTGGGTGGTGAGTGGGTGGTGAGTGGGGTGGTGAGTGGGGTGGTGAGTGGGGGTGGTGAGTGGGGTGGTGAGTGGGTGGTGAGTGGGTGGTGAGTGGGGTGGTGAGTGGGTGGTGAGTGGGGTGGTGAGTGGGTGGTGAGTGGGGTGGTGAGTGGGGGGTGAGTGGGGTGGTGAGTGGGGTGGTGAGTGGGTGGTGAGTGGGGGTGGTGAGTGGGTGGTGAGTGGGGTGGTGAGTGGGGTGGTGAGTGGGGTGGTGAGTGGGGTGGTGAGTTGGGTGGTGAGTGGGGTGGTGAGTGGGGTGGTGAGTGGGTGGTGAGTGGGGGTGAGTGGGGTGGTGAGTGGGTGGTGAGTGGGGTGGTGAGTGGGGTGGTGAGTGGGTGGTGAGTGGGGTGGTGAGTGGGTGGTGAGTGGGGTGGTGAGTGGGGTGGTGAGTGGGGTGGTGAGTGGGTGGTGAGTGGGGTGAGTGGGGTGGTGAGTGGGGTGGTGAGTGGGTGGTGAGTGGGGTGGTGAGTGGGGTGGTGAGTGGGGTGGTGAGTGGGGTGGTGAGTGGGTGGTGAGTGGGGTGGTGAGTGGGGTGGTGAGTGGGGTGGTGAGTGGGTGGTGAGTGGGGTGGTGGTGAGTGGGTGGTGAGTGGGGTGGTGAGTGGGGTGGTGAGTGGGGGTGGTGAGTGGGTGGTGAGTGGGGTGGTGAGTGGGGTGGTGAGTGGGGTGGTGAGTGGGGTGGTGAGTTGGGTGGTGGTGGGGGTGTGGGGTGGTGGGGTGGTGGGGGGGTGGGGGGGGGTGGTGGGGTGTGGGGGGTGTGTGGGGGGGTGGTGGTGGGGGGTGGGGTGGGGGTGGGGTGGGGTGGGTGGTGGTGGGGTGGTGGTGGGGGGTGGGTGGGGTGGTGAGTGGGGGTGGTGAGTGGGGGTGGTGGTGGGTGGTGGTGGGGTGGTGGGGTGGTGAGTGGGGTGGTGAGTGGGGTGGTGAGTGGGGTGGTGGGGTGGGAGTGGGGTGGTGAGTGGGGTGGTGAGTGGGTGGTGGTGGGGTGGTGAGTGGGGGTGGTGAGTGGGGTGGTGAGTGGGGTGGTGAGTGGGGGTGGTGAGTGGGTGGTGGTGGGTGGTGGTGGGTGGTGGTGGGGGTGGTGAGTGGGGTGGTGGTGGGGTGGTGAGTGGGGTGGTGGTGGGGGTGGTGAGTGGGGTGGTGGTGGGTGGGGAGTGGGGTGGTGAGTGGGTGGTGGGTGGGGTGGTGAGTGGGGGTGAGTGGGTGGGTGTGGGGTGGTGGTGGTGGTGAGTGGTGAGTGGGTGGTGAGTGGGTGGTGAGTGGGGTGGTGAGTGGGGTGGTGAGTGGGTGGTGAGTGGGGTGGTGAGTGGGGTGGTGAGTGGGGTGGTGAGTGGGTGGTGAGTGGGGTGGTGAGTGGGGTGGTGAGTGGGGTGGTGAGTGGGTGGTGAGTGGGGTGGTGAGTGGGTGGTGAGTGGGGTGGTGAGTGGGGTGGTGAGTGGGGGTGGTGAGTGGGTGGTGAGTGGGGTGGTGAGTGGGGTGGTGAGTGGGGTGGTGAGTGGGGGTGGTGAGTTGGTGGTGAGTGGGGTGGTGAGTGGGGTGGTGAGTGGGGTGGTGAGTGGGGTGGTGAGTGGGGTGGTGAGTGGGTGGTGAGTGGGGGTGGTGAGTGGGGTGGTGAGTGGGGTGGTGAGTGGGTGGTGAGTGGGTGGTGAGTGGGGTGGTGAGTGGGGTGGTGAGTGGGGTGGTGAGTGGGGTGGTGAGTGGGGTGGTGAGTGGAGTGGTGAGTGGGGTGGTGAGTGGGGTGGTGAGTGGGGTGGTGAGTGGGGTGGTGAGTGGGGGAGGTTGTTTTTGTTGTGTTGAGACTCGGGGTGGAGGATTTAAGGTTGTCGTGAGTGACAGCTAGTCACAGTGACTGTGTGTGGGGGTGTGTCTGTGTGTGTGTGTCTGTGTGTGTGGGGGTGTGTCTGTGTGTGTGTGTCTGTGTGTGTGGGGGTGGGTGTGTGTCTGTGTGTGTGTGTCTGTGTGTGTGTCAGTGTGTGTGTGTCAGTGTGTGTGTGTGTGTCAGTGTGTATGTGTCACTGTGTGTGTCAGTGTGTGTGTCAGTGTGTGTGTGTCTGTTTGTGTGTGTGTGTCAGTGTGTGTGGGGGTGTGTCTGTGAGGGTGTGTCAGTGTGTGTGGGGGTGGGTGTGTGTCTGTGTGTGTGTGTCTGTGTGTGTGTCTGTGTGTGTGTCAGTGTGTGTGTGTCTGTGTGTGTGTCAGTGTGTGTGTGTCTGTGTGTGTGTGTGTGTCTGTGTGTGTGTGTCTGTGTGTGTGTCTGTGTGTGTGTCTGTGTGTGTGTGTCTGTGTGTGTGTCTGTGTGTGTGTGTCTGTGTGTGTGTCTGTGTGTGTGTGTGTCTGTGTGTCTGTGTGTGTGTGTGTGTCTGTGTGTGTGTGTCTGTGTGTGTGTGTCTGTGTGTGTGTCTGTGTGTGTGTCTGTGTGTGTGTGTGTCTGTGTGTGTGTGTGTCTGTGTGTGTGTGTCTGTGTGTGTCTGTGTGTGTCTGTGTGTGTGTCTGTGTGTGTGTCTGTGTGTGTGTCTGTGTGTGTGTCTGTGTGTGTGTCTGTGTGTGTGTGTGTGTCTGTGTGTGTGTGTGTCTGTGTGTGTGTGTCTGTGTGTGTGTGTCTGTGTGTGTGTGTCTGTGTGTGTGTGTCTGTGTGTGTGTGTCTGTGTGTGTGTGTCTGTGTGTGTGTGTGTCTGTGTGTGTGTGTCTGTGTGTGTGTGTCTGTGTGTGTGTGTCTGTGTGTGTCTGTGTGTGTGTCTGTGTGTATGTCTGTGTGTGTCTGTGTGTGTGCTGCTGCTACTCGCTACTACCAACAGCACTTGCCCCCACAGCTGTGCTAGAGGCTACCTGGGGCTACCTTTGTCTGTGTCTGTGTGATTGGGGGGGGGGTCAAGGGTCGTCGTGGGGGTCACGCGCTCCGTGCCCAGAGCCCAGTGGCATCTGGGGGATTTGCGTCAACAAGTTCGGGGTGGGGTGAGTGGGGGGTTGGGGGGAGGGTGGAGGGGGTGGGGGGTGGGGGTGTGGGGTGGGGGGGTGGGGGGGTGGGTGGGGGGTGGGGTGAGTGGGTGGGTGGGTGAGTGGGTGGGTGAGTGGGTGAGTGGGTGGGTGGGTGAGTGGGTGGGTGAGTGGGTGGGTGGGTGGGTGAGTGGGTGGGTGGGTGGGTGAGTGGGTTGGTGGGAGGGTGAGTGGGTGGGTGGGTGGGTGAGTGGGTGGATGGGTGAGTGGGTGAGTGGGTGGGTGGGTGGGTGAGTGGGTGGGTGGGTGGGTGAGTGGGTGGATGGGTGAGTGGGTGGGTGGGTGGGTAAGTGGGTGGGTGGGTGGTTGAGTGGGTGGGTGGGTGAGTGGGTGAGTGAGTGGGTGTGTCTGTGTGTCTGTGTGTGTGTGTGTCTGTGTGTGTGTGTCTGTGTGTGTGTCTGTCTGTGTGTGTGTGTCTGTGTGTGTGTGTGTCTGTGTGTGTGTGTGTCTGTGTGTGTGTGTGTGTCTGTGTGTGTGTGTGTCTGTGTGTGTGTGTCTGTGTGTGTGTCTGTGTGTGTCTGTGTGTGTCTGTGTGTGTGTGTGTCTGTGTGTGTGTGTCTGTGTGTGTGTGTGTGTCTGTGTGTGTGTGTCTGTGTGTAAGTGTGTGTGTGTGTAAGTGTGTGTGTGTCTGTGTGTGTGTGTCTGTGTGTGTGTCTGTGTGTGTGTGTCTGTGTGTGTCTGTGTGTGTGTGTAAGTGTGTGTGTGTGTAAGTGTGTGTGTGTGTAAGTGTGTGTGTGTCTGTGTGTGTCTGTGTGTGTGTGTGTCTGTGTGTGTGTGTAAGTGTGTGTGTGTCTGTGTGTGTGTCTGTGTGTGTGTGTGTCTGTGTGTGTGTGTGTGTAAGTGTGTGTGTGTCTGTGTGTGTGTGTCTGTGTGTGTGTCTGTGTGTGTGTCTGTGTGTGTGTGTGTCTGTGTGTGTGTGTGTGTAAGTGTGTGTGTGTCTGTGTGTGTGTGTGTCTGTGTGTGTGTGTGTCTGTGTGTGTGTGTAAGTGTGTGTGTGTCTGTGTGTGTGTCTGTGTGTGTGTGTGTCTGTGTGTGTGTGTGTGTAAGTGTGTGTGTGTCTGTGTGTGTGTCTGTGTGTGTGTCTGTGTGTGTGTGTGTCTGTGTGTGTGTGTGTGTAAGTGTGTGTGTGTCTGTGTGTGTGTGTAAGTGTGTGTGTACCAGTCAACATGTTTGTCTCGAGCAAAACGCGTGGAGTAATGGCTGGGTGCGAAGTGTGGAATTAAATTTGTGCGTGTCACTGTGTGTCACTGTGTTTATCACTGTGTGTGTGTCACTGTGTGTGTGTGTCACTGTGTGTGTGTGTCACTGTGTGTGTGTCACTGTGTGTGTGTGTCACTGTGTGTGTGTGTCACTGTGTGTGTGTCACTGTGTGTGTGTGTCACTGTGTGTGTGTGTCACTGTGTGTGTCACTGTGTGTGTCACTGTGTGTGTCACCCACTCACTCACCCACTCACTCACCCACTCACCCACTCACTCACCCACTCACCCACTCACTCACCCACTCACCCACTCACTCACCCACTCACTCACTCACCCACTCACTCACCAACACACTCACTCGCTCACCCACTCACTCAGTCACCCACTCACCCACTCACTCAGCCACCAACACACCCACCCACTCAGTCACTCACTCACCCACTCACTCACCCACTCACCAACACACTCACTCACCCACTCACTCACCCACTCACTCAGCCACTCACTCACTCAGCCACTCACCCACTCACTCACCTACTAATTCATCCACTCACTCTCACATTATCAGTGTGTGTGTCACTGTGTGTGTGTGTCACTATGTGTGTCACTGTGTGTGTCACTTTGTGTGTTTGTGTGTGTCAGTGTGTGTCTGTTTGTGTGTCACTCACTCACCCACTCACTCCCTCACCCATCCACCCATTCACCCACCCACCCACTCAATCACCCACTCGACCACTCACCCACTCACTCACCCACTCACCCACTCACTCACCCACTCACTCACCAACACACTCACTCACTCACCCACTCACTCAGTCACTCACTCAGCCACTCACTCAGCCACCAACACACTCACCCACTCAGTCACTCACTCACCCATTCACTCACCCACTCACCAACACACTCACTCACCCACTCAGCCACTCACCCACCCACTCAGCCACTCACTCACTCAGCCACTCACCCACTCACTCACCTACTAATTCATCCACTCACTCTCACATTCACTCACCAACTCAACCACTCACCCACTAACTTATCTGCCTCGCCTGGTCTACAGGAGGTCGTGGGTTCGATCCCGGACCCTGTGAGATGTTGACCACCTCGCCTGGTATACAGGAGGTCGTGGGTTCGATCCCGGACCCTGTGAGATGTTGACTACCTCGCCTGGTCTACAGGAGGTCGTGGTTCGATCTCTGACCCTGTGAGATGTTGACTACCTCGCCTGGTCTACAGGAGGTCGTGGGTTCGATCCCAGACCCTGTGAGATGTTGACTACCTCGCCTGGTCTACAGGAGGTCGTGGGTTCGATCCCGGACCCTATGAGATGTTGACTACCTCGCCTGGTCTACAGGAGGTCGTGGGTTCGATCCGTGACCCTGTGAGATGTTGACCACCTCGCCTGGTCTACAGGAGGTCGTGGGTTCGATCCCGGACCCTGTGAGATGTTGACTACCTCGCCTGGTCCACAGGAGGCCGTAGATTCGGCCCACTGTGAACCCTGTTGATGCCTGCCTGATTGTTGCTGTTGGATGTTCGTGTATTTGATTTATTTTTAGCTAAATTTTTGTTTTTAAGCAAACAGTCTAACCGCTGGTGGTGGTGGTGGATGTTTCCAGATGACCCAATCTTTTAATTCTGATGGATTGCCACGAGGAATTCCAGGCGAGAAACGGGACGATGTTTTGATTGTCAACTTCAACGTTTCAATCGGCGAACGCGAACATCGCAAATTGGTGTGGAGCGAATGGGTGGGTGGAGGGAGTGGGTGGGTGAGTGGGTGGGTGAGTGCGTGGGTGGGTGAGTGGGTGGGTGGGTGGGTGAGTGGGTGGGTGGGTGCGTGAGTGGGTGAGTGGGTGGGTGAGAGGGTGGGTGAGTGGGTGGGTGAGTGGGTGAGTGGGTGGGTGAGTGGGTGGGTGGGTGGGTGAGTGGGTGGGTGGGTGGGTGAGTGGGTGGGTGGGTGGAGGGAGTGGGTGGGTGGGTGAGTGGGTGGGTGAGTGGGTGGGTGTGTGGGTGGGTGGGTGAGAGGGTGGGTGAGTGGGTGGGTGAGAGGGTGGGTGTGTGGGTGAGTGGGTGGGTGGGTGGAGGGAGTGGGTGGGTGAGTGGGTGGGTGAGTGGGTGGGTGGGTGAGAGGGTGGGTGTGTGGGTGGGTGGGTGAGAGGGTGGGTGAGTGAGTGGGTGGGTGAGTGGGTGGGTGAGTGGGTGGGTGGGTGGGTGAGTGGGTGGGTGGGTGGGTGGGTGAGTGAGTGGGTGGGTGGGTGGGTGAGTGGGTGGGTGAGTGGGTGTGTGGGTGGGTGGGTGAGAGGGTGGGTGAGTGGGTGGGTGAGAAAGTGGGTGGGTGAGTGGGTGGGTGAGTGGGTGGGTGGGTGAGTGGGTGGGTGGGTGAGTGGGTGGGTAAGTGGGTGGGTGAGTGGGTGGGTGAGTGGGTGAGTGGGTGGGTGAGTGAGTGGGTGGGTGGGTGAGTGGGTGGGTGAGTGGGTGGGTGGGTGAGAGGGTGGGTGAGTGAGTGGGTGGGTGGGTGGGTGGGTGGGTGAGTGGGTGGGTGGGTGAGTGGGTGGGTGGGTGGGTGAGTGGGTGGGTGAGTGGGTGAGTGGGTGGGTGAGTGAGTGGGTGGGTGGGTGAGTGGGTGGGTGAGTGGGTGGGTGGGTGGGTGGGTGGGTGAGTGGGTGGGTGGGTGAGTGGGTGGGTGAGTGGGTGAGTGGGTGGGTGAGTGAGTGGGTGGGTGGGTGGGTGAGTGGGTGGGTGAGTGGGTGGGTGGGTGGGTGGGTGGGTGAGTGGGTGGGTGAGTGGGTGGGTGAGTGGGTGAGAGGGTGGGTGAGTGGGTGGGTGAGTGGGTGGAGGGAGTGGGTGGGTGGTTCGGTGAGAGGGTGGGTGAGTGGGTGGGTGGGTGGGTGAGTGAGTGGGTGAGTGGGTTGGTGAGTGGGTGGGTGAGTGGGTGGGTGGGTGGGTGAGAAGGTGGGTGAGTGGGTGGGTGAGTGGGTGGGTGGGTGAGTGGGTGGGTGGGTGGGTGGGTGGGTGAGTGGGTGGGTGAGTGGGTGGGTGAGTGGGTGGGTCGGTGAGAGGGTGGGTGAGTGGGTGGGTGAGTGGGTGGGTGAGTGGGTGGGTGGGTGAGTGGGTGGGTGAGTGGGTGAGTGGGTGAGAGGGTGGGTGGGTGGGTGAGTGGGTGAGAGGGTGAGTGAGTGGGTGGAGGGAGTGGGTGGGTGGGTCGGTGAGAGGGTGGGTGAGTGGGTGGGTGAGTGGGTGGGTGAGTGGGTGGGTGGGTGAGTGGGTGAGTGAGTGAATGAGTGGGTGGAGTGAGTGGGTGGGTGGGTGGGTGAGTGAGAGGGTGGGTGAGTGGGTGGGTGGGTGAGTGAGTGAATGAGTGGGTGGAGTGAGTGGGTGGGTGGGTGGGTGAGTGAGAGGGTGGCTGAGTGGGTGGGTGAGTGGGTGAGTGAGTGAATGAGTGGGTGGAGTGAGTGGGTGGGTGGGTGGGTGAGAGGGTGGGTGAGAGGGTGGAGTGAGTGGGTGGGTGGGTGGGTGAGTGAGAGGGTGGGTGAGTGGGTGGGTGGGTGGGTGAGAGGGTGGGTGAGTGGATGGGTGAGTGGGTGGGTGAGAGGGTGGGTGAGAGGGTGGGTGAGTGAGTGTACTGGTGAGTTGGTGAGTGTGTTGGTGAGTTGGTGAGTGGGTGAGTGAGTGAGTGGGTGAGTGAGTGGGTGAGTGTGTGACTGATTGAGTGAGTTTGTTGGTGGGTGAGTTGGTGAGTGAGTGAGCGTGTTGGTGAGTGAGTTGGTGGGTGTGTTGGTGGATGAGTGAGTGAGTGAGTGGGTGAGTGGCTGAGTGGGTGAGTGAGTGACTGAGAGAGTGAGTGAGTGTGTTGGTGGGTGAGTGGGTGAGTGAGTGGGTGAGTATGTGACTGAGTGACTGAGTGGGCGAGTGGATGAGTGAGTGTGTTGGTGAGTTGGTGAGTGTGTTGGTGAGTGGGTGAGTGGCTGAGTGAGTGAGTGAGTGTGTTGGTGAGTGGGTGAGTGGCTGAGTGAGTGAGTGAGTGTGTTGGTGGGTGGGTGAGTGGCTGAGTGAGTGAGTGTGTTGGTGGGTGGGTGGGTGGGTGAGTGACTGAGTGGGTTAGTGGATGAGTGAGTGTGTTAGTGAGTGTGTTGGTGGGTGAGTGAGTGAGTGACCGAGTGGGTGAGTGACTGAGTGAGTGAGTGAGTGTGTTGGTGAGTGGGTGAGTGAGTGACTGAGTTGGTGAGTGGCTGAGTGAGTGTGTTGGTGAGTTGGTGAGTGGCTGAGTGAGTGAGTGTGTTGGTGAGTGTGTTGGTGGGTGAGTGAGTGAGTGAGTGACTGAGTGGGTGAGTGGATGAGTGAGTGTGTTAGTGAGTGTGTTGGTGGGTGAGTGAGTGAGTGTCGGAGTGGGTGAGTGACTGAGTGAGTGTGTTGGTGAGTTGGTGAGTGTGTTGGTGAGTTGGTGAGTGGCTGAGTGAGCGAGTGTGTTAGTGAGTGAGTGAGTGTGTTGGTGAGTTGGTGAGTGAGTGACTGAGTGGGTGAGTGGCTGAGTGAGTGAGTGAGTGTGTTGGTGAGTGGCTGAGTGTGTTGGTGAGTGTGTTGGTGAGTGGGTGAGTGGCTGAGTGAGTGTGTTAGTGAGTTGGTGAGTGGCTGAGTGAGTGAGTGAGTGTGTTGGTGAGTTGGTGAGTGTGTTGGTGAGTTGGTGAGTGTGTTGGTGAGTGGGTGAGTATGTTGGTGAGTTGGTGAGTGTGTGGGTGAGTTGGTGAGTGTGTTGGTGAGTGCGTTGGTGAGTGTATGGGTGAGTGGCTGAGTGAGTGAGTGAGTGTGTTGGTGAGTGTGTTGGTGAGTGGGTGAGTATGTTGGTGAGTGTGTTGGTGGGTGTGTTGGTGAGTTGGTGAGTGTGTTGGTGAGTTGGTGAGTGTGTTGGTGAGTTGGTGAGTGTGTTGGTGAGTGTGTTGGTGGGTGAGTGAGTGAGTGAGTGAGTGACTGAGTGGGTGAGTGGATGAGTGAGTGTGTTGGTGAGTGTGTTGGTGAGTGGGTGAGTGTGTTGGTGAGTGTGTTGGTGAGTGGGTGAGTGTGTTGGTGAGTGAGTGACTGAGTGGGTGAGTGTGTTGGTGAGTGTGTTGGTGAGTGGGTGAGTGTGTTGGTGAGTTGGTGAGTGTGTGGGTGAGTGGCTGAGTGAGTGAGTGAGTGTGTTGGTGAGTGTGTTGGTGAGTTGGTGAGTGTGTTGGTGAGTGTGTTGGTGAGTTGGTGAGTGTGTTGGTGAGTGGGTGAGTGTGTTGGTGAGTTGGTGAGTGTGTTGGTGAGTTGGTGAGTGTGTTGGTGAGTGTGTTGGTGAGTTGGTGAGTGTGTTGGTGAGTGTGTTGGTGAGTGTGTTGGTGAGTGTGTTGGTGAGTTGGTGAGTATGTTGGTGAGTTGGTGAGTGTGTTGGTGAGTATGTTGGTGAGTGTGTGGGTGAATGGCTGAGTGTGTTGGTGAGTGTGTTGGTGAGTGGGTGAGTGTGTTGGTGAGTGTGTTGGTGAGTGGGTGAGTATGTTGGTGAGTTGGTGAGTGTGTTGGTGAGTGGGTGAGTGTGTTGGTGAGTGTGTTGGTGAGTGGGTGAGTATGTTGGTGAGTTGGTGAGTGTGTTGGTGAGTTGGTGAGTGTGTTGGTGAGTGGGTGAGTGTGTTGGTGAGTGTGTTGGTGAGTGTGTTGGTGAGTTGGTGAGTGTGTTGGTGAGTTGGTGAGTGTGTTGGTGAGTGTGTGGGTGAGTTGGTGAGTGTGTTGGTGAGTGGGTGAGTATGTTGGTGAGTTGGTGAGTGTGTGGGTGAGTGGCTGAGTGAGTGAGTGAGTGTGTTGGTGAGTGTGTTGGTGAGTTGGTGAGTGTGTTGGTGAGTTGGTGAGTGTGTGGGTGAGTTGGTGAGTGTGTTGGTGAGTTGGTGAGTGTGTGGGTGAGTTGGTGAGTGTGTTGGTGAGTGTGTTGGTGAGTTGGTGAGTGTGTTGGTGAGTTGGTGAGTGTGTGGGTGAGTTGGTGAGTGTGTTGGTGAGTTGGTGAGTGTGTTGGTGAGTGTGTTGGTGAGTTGGTGAGTGTGTTGGTGAGTGTGTTGGTGAGTTGGTGAGTGTGTTGGTGAGTGTGTTGGTGTGTTGGTGAGTTGGTGAGTTGGTGAGTTGGTGAGTGTGTTGGTGAGTTGGTGAGTGTGTTGGTGAGTGTGTTGGTGTGTTGGTGAGTTGGTGAGTTGGTGTGTTGGTGAGTGTGTTGGTGAGTGTGTGGGTGAGTGGCTGAGTGAGTGAGTGAGTGTGTTGGTGAGTGTGTTGGTGAGTGAGTGAGTGTGTTGGTGAGTGTGTTGGTGAGTGTGTTGGTGAGTGTGTTGGTGAGTGTGTTGGTGAGTGTGTTGGTGAGTTGGTGAGTGTGTTGGTGAGTGTGTTGGTGAGTTGGTGAGTGGGTGAGCAGTGTTCTTCACTCCCTACCCATCTGGTTATCTCCCTGTGCCCTGCTCGAGCTGTTTGCCCTTTCGTTTCCGATACCAGCTGGTGTGGCACGCAGGCTCAACGTGAACACGTGAATTATTGATGGATGTTAATGGGTGAGCGAGTGGCTGAGTGAGTGAGTGGTTGAGTGAGTTGGTGGGTGAGTGAGTGAGTGACTGAGTGAGTGAGTGAGTTGGTCGGTGAGTGAGTGAGTGGCTGAGTGAGTGAGTGGTTGAGTGAGTGAGTGAGTGGTTGAGTGAGTGAGTGGCTGAGTGAGTGAGTGACTGAGTGAGTGTGTTGGTGGGTGAGTGAGTGTGTTGGTGAGTGGGTGAGTGGCTGAGTGAGTGAGTGGTTGAGTGAGTGAGTGAGTGGTTGAGTGAGTGAGTGGCTGAGTGAGTGAGTGACTGAGTGAGTGTGTTGGTGGGTGAGTGAGTGTGTTGGTGAGTGGGTGAGTGGCTGAGTGAGTGTGTTGGTGAGTGAGTGAGTGGCTGAGTGAGTGAGTGAGTGACTGAGTGAGTGAGTGGCTGAGTGAGTGAGTGGCTGAGTGAGTGAGTGACTGAGTGAGTGAGTGAGTTGGTCGGTGAGTGAGTGAGTGGCTGAGTGAGTGAGTGAGTGACTGAGTGAGTGAGTGGCTGAGTGAGTGAGTGGCTGAGTGAGTGAGTGGCTGAGTGAGTGAGTGGCTGAGTGAGTGAGTGGTTAAGTGGATGAGTGGTTGAGTGGGCGAGCGAGTGGATACGTGGCTGAGTGGATGAGTGAGTTGGTGGGTGAGTGAGTTGGTGGGTGAGTGAGTGAGTGACTGAGTGAGTGAGTTGGTCGGTGAGTGAGTGAGTGGCTGAGTGAGTGAGTGGTTGAGTGAGTGAGTGAGTGGTTGAGTGAGTGAGTGGCTGAGTGAGTGAGTGACTGAGTGAGTGTGTTGGTGGCTGAGTGAGTGAGTGGTTGAGTGAGTGAGTGGCTGAGTGACTGAGTGAGTGACTGAGTGAGTGTGTTGGTGGGTGAGTGAGTGTGTTGGTGAGTGGGTGAGTGGGTGAGTGACTGAGTGAGTGTGTTGGTGAGTTGGTGAGTGGGTGATTAAGTGGATGAGTGGTTGAGTGGGCGAGCGAGTGGATAAGTGGATGAGTGGATGAGTGAGTTGGTGGGTGAGTGCGTGGGTGGTTGAGTGAGTGAGTGAGTTGGTGGGTGAGTGAGTGAGTGGTTGAGTGAGTGAGTGAGTGGTTGAGTGAGTGAGTGGCTGAGTGAGTGAGTGACTGAGTGAGTGTGTTGGTGGGTGAGTGAGTGTGTTGGTGAGTGGGTGAGTGGCTGAGTGAGTGTGTTGGTGAGTTGGTGAGTGGGTGATTAAGCGGATGAGTGGTTGAGTGGGCGAGCGAGTGGATAAGTGGGTGAGTGATTGAGTGTGTTGGTAGGTGTGTGAGTGAGTGTGTTGGTGGCTGAGTGAGTGTGTTGGTGGTTGAGTGAGTGAGTGGGTGAGTGAATGAGTGAGTGGCTGAGTGAGTGAGTGACTGAGTGAGTGACTGAGTGAGTGTGTTGGTGGGTGAGTGAGTGTGTTGGTGGCTGAGTGAGTGTGTTGGTGGTTGAGTGAGTGAGTGGGTGAGTGAATGAGTGAGTGGCTGAGTGAGTGAGTGACTGAGTGAGTGACTGAGTGAGTGTGTTGGTGGGTGAGTGAGTGTGTTGGTGAGTGGGTGAGTGACTGAGTGAGTGTGTTGGTGGTTGAGTGAGTGAGTGGGTGAGTGAATGAGTGAGTGGCTGAGTGAGTGAGTGACTGAGTGAGTGACTGAGTGAGTGTGTTGGTGGGTGAGTGAGTGTGTTGGTGAGTTGGTGAGTGACTGAGTGAGTGTGTTGGTGGGTGAGTGAGTGTGTTGGTGAGTGGGTGAGTGACTGAGTGAGTGTGTTGGTGAGTTGGTGAGTGGGTGATTAAGCGGATGAGTGGCTGAGTGGATGAGTGAGTTGGTGGGTGAGTGCGTGAGTGAGTTGGTGGGTGAGTGAGTTGGTGGGTGAGTGAGTGGGTGAGTGAGTGAGTGGGTGGGTGAGTGAGTGGGTGAGTGAGTGAGTGGGTGAGTGAGTGGGTGGGTGAGTGAGTGGGTGAGTGACTGAGTGAGTAGCTGAGTGAGTGAGTGACTGAGTGAGTGTGTTGGTGGGTGAGTGAGTGTGTTGGTGAGTGGGTGAGTGGGTGAGTTTGTGAGTGAGTGGATGATTGAGTGGGTGAGTGGGTGAGTGGGTGAGTGGGTGAGTTTGTGAGTGAGTGGTTGAGTAGATGAGTGAATGGGTGGGTGGGTGGGTGAGTGGGTGGGTGGGTGGGTGAGTGAGTGAGTGGGTGAGTGGGTGGGTGGGTGGGTGAGTGAGTGGGTGAGTGAGTGGGTGAGTGGGTGGGTGAGTGGGTGGGTGAGTGAGTGGGTGAGTGGGTGGGTGAGTGGGTGAGTGAGTGGATGAGTGTTGAGTCTATGGTGCAGTGCTGAGTCTATGGTGCAGTGTTGAGTCTATGGGCAGTGTTGAGTCTATGGTGCAGTGTTCAGTCTATGGTGCAGTGTTCAGTCTATGGTGCAGTGCTGAGTCTATGGGGCAGTGTTGAGTCTATGGTGCAGTGTTGAGTCTATGGTGCAGTGCTGAGTCTATGGGGCAGTGTTGAGTCTATGGTGCAGTGTTGAGTCTATGGTGCAGTGTTGAGTCTATGGTGCAGTGTTGAGTCTATGGTGCAGTGTTGAGTCTATGGTGCAGAGTTGAGTCTATGGTGCAGTGTTGAGTCTATGGTGCAGTGTTCAGTCTATGGTGCAGTGTTGAGTCTATGGTGCAGTGTTCAGTCTATGGTGCAGTGCTGAGTCTATGGGGCAGTGTTGAGTCTATGGGGCAGTGTTGAGTCTATGGGGCAGTGTTGAGTCTATGGTGCAGTGCTGAGTCTATGGGGCAGTGTTGAGTCTATGGGGCATTGTTGAGTCTATGGTGCAGTGTTGAGTCTATGGTGCAGTGTTCAGTCTATGGTGCAGTGTTGAGTCTATGGTGCAGTGTTGAGTCTATGGTGCAGTGTTCAGTCTTTGGTGCAGTGTTGAGTCTATGGTGCAGTGTTCAGTCTATGGTGCAGTGCTGAGTCTATGGGGCAGTGTTGAGTCTATGGGGCAGTGTTGAGTCTATGGGGCAGTGTTGAGTCTATGGTGCAGTGCTGAGTCTATGGGGCAGTGTTGAGTCTATGGGGCAGTGTTGAGTCTATGGTGCAGTGTTGAGTCTATGGTGCAGTGTTCAGTCTATGGTGCAGTGTTGAGTCTATGGTGCAGTGTTGAGTCTATGGTGCAGTGTTCAGTCTATGGTGCAGTGTTGAGTCTATGGTGCAGTGCTGAGTCTATGGGGCAGTGTTGAGTCTATGGGGCAGTGTTGAGTCTATGGTGCAGTGTTGAGTCTATGGTGCAGTGTTCAGTCTATGGTGCAGTGTTCAGTCTATGGTGCAGTGTTGAGTCTATGGTGCAGTGTTCAGTCTATGGTGCAGTGCTGAGTCTATGGGGCAGTGTTGAGTCTATGGGGCAGTGTTGAGTCTATGGGGCAGTGTTGAGTCTATGGTGCAGTGCTGAGTCTATGGGGCAGTGTTGAGTCTATGGGGCAGTGTTGAGTCTATGGTGCAGTGTTGAGTCTATGGGGCAGTGTTGAGTCTATGGTGCAGTGTTGAGTCTATGGGCAGTGTTGAGTCTATGGTGCAGTGTTCAGTCTATGGTGCAGTGCTGAGTCTATGGGGCAGTGTTGAGTCTATGGTGCAGTGTTGAGTCTATGGTGCAGTGTTGAGTCTATGGTGCAGTGTTCAGTCTATGGTGCAGTGTTGAGTCTATGGTGCAGTGTTCAGTCTATGGTGCAGTGTTGAGTCTATGGTGCAGTGCTGAGTCTATGGTGCAGTGTTGAGTCTGTGGGTCTCAGTGTTGACTGTGTGGGTCTCAGTGTTGAGTCTATGGTGCAGTGTTGAGTCTATGGGGCAGTGTTGAGTCTGTGGGTCTCAGTGTTGACTGTGTGGGTCTCAGTGTTGAGTCTATGGTGCAGTGCTGAGTCTATGGTGCAGTGTTGAGTCTATGGTGCAGTGTTGAGTCTATGGTGCAGTGTTGAGTCTATGGGGCAGTGTTGAGTCTGTGGGTCTCAGTGTTGACTGTGTGGGTCTCAGTGTTGAGTCTATGGTGCAGTGCTGAGTCTATGGTGCAGTGTTCAGTCTATGGTGCAGTGTTGAGTCTATGGTGCAGTGTTGAGTCTATGGGGCAGTGTTGAGTCTGTGGGTCTCAGTGTTGACTGTGTGGGTCTCAGTGTTGAGTCTATGGTGCAGTGCTGAGTCTATGGTGCAGTGTTGAGTCTATGGTGCAGTGTTGAGTCTATGGTGCAGTGCTGAGTCTATGGTGCAGTGTTGAGTCTATGGTGCAGTGTTGAGTCTATGGTGCAGTGTTGAGTCTATGGTGCAGTGCTGAGTCTATGGTGCAGTGTTGAGTCTATGGGTAGTGTTGAGTCTATGGTGCAGTGTTGAGTCTATGGTGCAGTGTTGAGTCTATGGTGCAGTGTTGAGTCTATGGTGCAGTGTTGAGTCTATGGTGCAGTGTTGAGTCTATGGTGCAGTGTTGAGTCTATGGGTAGTGTTGAGTCTATGGGCAGTGCTGAGTCTATGGTGCAGTGTTGAGTCTATGGTGCAGTGTTGAGTCTATGGTGCAGTGTTGAGTCTATGGGCAGTGTTGAGTCTATGGTGCAGTGTTGAGTCTATGGTGCAGTGCTGAGTCTATGGTGCAGTGTTGAGTCTATGGGTAGTGCTGAGTCTATGGTGCAGTGTTGAGTCTATGGTGCAGTGTTGAGTCTATGGTGCAGTGTTGAGTCTATGGGTAGTGTTGAGTCTATGGTGCAGTGCTGAGTCTATGGTGCAGTGTTGAGTCTATGGGCAGTGTTGAGTCTATGGTGCAGTGTTGAGTCTATGGTGCAGTGTTGAGTCTATGGTGCAGTGTTGAGTCTATGGTGCAGTGTTGAGTCTATGGGCAGTGCTGAGTCTATGGGTCTCAGTGTTGAGTCTATGGGCAGTGTTGAGTCTATGGTGCAGTGTTGAGTCTATGGTGCAGTGTTGAGTCTATGGTGCAGTGTTGAGTCTATGGTGCAGTGTTGAGTCTATGGTGCAGTGCTGAGTCTATGGTGCAGTGTTGAGTCTATGGTGCAGTGTTGAGTCTATGGTGCAGTGTTGAGTCTATGGTGCAGTGTTGAGTCTATGGTGCAGTGTTGAGTCTATGGTGCAGTGCTGAGTCTATGGTGCAGTGTTGAGTCTATGGTGCAGTGCTGAGTCTATGGGCAGTGTTGAGTCTATGGGTCTCAGTGTTGAGTCTATGGGCAGTGCTGAGTCTATGGGCAGTGTTGAGTCTATGGTGCAGTGTTGAGTCTATGGTGCAGTGCTGAGTCTATGGGGCAGTGTTGAGTCTATGGGTCTCAGTGTTGAGTCTATGGTGCAGTGTTGAGTCTATGGTGCAGTGCTGAGTCTATGGGTCTCAGTGTTGAGTCTATGGTGCAGTGTTGAGTCTATGGGTCTCAGTGTTGAGTCTATGGTGCAGTGCTGAGTCTATGGGTCTCAGTGTTGAGTCTATGGTGCAGTGTTGAGTCTATGGTGCAGTGTTGAGTCTATGGTGCAGTGCTGAGTCTATGGTGCAGTGTTGAGTCTATGGTGCAGTGTTGAGTCTATGGTGCAGTGTTGAGTCTATGGTGCAGTGCTGAGTCTATGGGCAGTGCTGAGTCTATGGTGCAGTGTTGAGTCTATGGTGCAGTGTTGAGTCTATGGTGCAGTGTTGAGTCTATGGTGCAGTGTTGAGTCTATGGTGCAGTGTTGAGTCTATGGGCAGTGCTGAGTCTATGGTGCAGTGCTGAGTCTATGGGCAGTGTTGAGTCTATGGGTTTCAGTGTTGAGTCTATGGTGCAGTGTTGAGTCTATGGTGCAGTGTTGAGTCTATGGTGCAGTGTTGAGTCTATGGGCAGTGTTGAGTCTATGGTGCAGTGTTGAGTCTATGGTGCAGTGTTGAGTCTATGGTGCAGTGTTGAGTCTATGGGTCTCAGTGTTGAGTCTATGGTGCAGTGTTGAGTCTATGGGTCTCAGTGTTGAGTCTATGGTGCAGTGCTGAGTCTATGGGTCTCAGTGTTGAGTCTATGGTGCAGTGTTGAGTCTATGGTGCAGTGTTGAGTCTATGGTGCAGTGCTGAGTCTATGGTGCAGTGTTGAGTCTATGGTGCAGTGTTGAGTCTATGGTGCAGTGTTGAGTCTATGGTGCAGTGCTGAGTCTATGGGCAGTGCTGAGTCTATGGTGCAGTGTTGAGTCTATGGTGCAGTGTTGAGTCTATGGTGCAGTGTTGAGTCTATGGTGCAGTGTTGAGTCTATGGGCAGTGTTGAGTCTATGGTGCAGTGTTGAGTCTATGGTGCAGTATTGAGTCTATGGTGCAGTGTTGAGTCTATGGGTGGCAGTGTTGAGTCTATGGTGCAGTGTTGAGTCTATGGTGCAGTGTTGAATCTATGATTTAGTGTTGACTGTGTGAGTCTCAGTGTTGACTTCAATAAACCACGCTTGTCCCAAACTGAACCTAACCGGATTCATCCACCCATCCCACCACCCATCCCCTCACCCCCCCACCAACCCCCACCACCTTCCACCACCCCCCAGCTCCACCCCCCACCACCCCCACCTCTGACCAGCAGCAGCAGCAGCACAAACAACAGCTGACGTCACGTCAACATCCAATGGCTCTCCGGCTCTCTATATAGAGGCCAGCGAGAGAGGATTTCTTTGTTGTTATTGTTGCTTTCAGTGTGGTGGTGGTGGTGGTGGTCGTGGTGGTGGTGGTCGTGGTGGTGGCGTTTGCCTGTGTCTTGGCATCGTCATCAGCAGCATCAGCATCAGCAGCATCAGCATCAGAAGCATCAGCATCAGAAGCATCAGCAGCATCATAATCAGCAGAAGCAGCAGCAGCAGCATCAGTAGCATCAGCAGCATCATCATCAGAAGCATCAGCAGCATCATCATCAGCAGAAGCAGCATCAGCAGCAGTAGAAGCAGCATCATCATCATCAGCAGCAGCAGCATCATCATCAGCAGTAGCAGCAGCATCAGCATCAGTAGCATCAGCAGCATCATCATCAGAAGCATCAGCAGCATCATCATCAGCAGAAGCAGCATCAGCAGCAGTAGAAGCAGCATCATCATCAGCAGTAGCAGCAGCATCATCATCATCAGCAGCAGTATCATCAGCATCGGCATCATCATCAGCATCATCAGCAGTAGCAGCATTAGCAGCAGCATCATCAGCATCGGCAGCATCATCATCATCAGCAGCATCATCAGCATCAGCAGCATCTTCAGCATCATCATCATCAGCAGCATCAGCAGCAGCAGCAGCTGCATCAGCATCATCATCATCAGCAGCATCATCATCGCCAAAATCATCATCAGCATTGTCATCAACAACATCATCAGCAGCAGCAGCAGCAGCTGAGAAGGTAGGTGTTGGATGTGTGTGTGTGTGGTTCTGGGGCTCCCCTAGGTCGACTCAGCCTCAAACGAGTACCTGGTGTAGTCATGGTGGTATGCATCGAACACTGGGAGAGACAAGCTAGAGGCTACCTGGGTCTACCTTTGTCTGTGTGCTACTCGCTACTACCAACAGCACTTGCCCCTACAGCCTGCTAGAGGCTACCTGGGTCTACCTTTGTCTGTGTGCTACTCGCTACTACCAACAGCACTTGCCCCTACAGCCTGCTAGAGGCTACCTGGGTCTACCTTTGTCTGTGTGCTACTCGCTACTACCAACAGCACTTGCCCCTACAGCCTGCTAGAGGCTACCTGGGTCTACCTTTGTCTGTGTGCTACTCGCTACTACCAACAGCACTTGCCCCTACAGCCTGCTAGAGGCTACCTGGGTCTACCTTTGTCTGTGTTCTACTCGCTACTAACAACAGCACTTGCCCCTACAGCCTGCTAGAGGCTACACGGGGGATCTTTGTATTGTGTGTGTCGGCCCATAGACTCAACACTGCACCATAGACTCAACACTGCACTATAGACTCAACACTGCACTATAGACTCAACACTGAGACCCATAGACTCAACACTGCCCATAGACTCAACACTGCACCATAGACTCAACACTGCACCATAGACTCAACACTGCCCATAGACTCAACACTGCACCATAGACTCAACACTGCACCATAGACTCAACACTGCCCCATAGACTCAGCACTGCCCATAGACTCAACACTGCACCATAGACTCAACACTGCACCATAGACTCAACACTGCCCATAGACTCAACACTGCACCATAGACTCAACACTGCCCATAGACTCAACACTGCACCATAGACTCAACACTGCACCATAGACTCAACACTGAGACCCATAGACTCAACACTGCCCATAGACTCAACACTGCACCATAGACCCAACACTGAGACCCATAGACTCAACACTGCCCCATAGACTCAACACTGCACCATAGACCCAACACTGCCCATAGACTCAACACTGCCCATAGACTCAACACTGCACCATAGACTCAACACTGAGACCCATAGACTCAACACTGCACCATAGACTCAACACTGCACCATAGACTCAACACTGCACCATAGACTCAACACTGCACCATAGACTCAACACTGCACCACAGACTCAACACTGCACCATAGACTCAACACTGCACCATAGACTCAACACTGCACCATAGACTCAACACTGCACCATAGACTCAACACTGAGACCCATAGACTCAACACTGCACCATAGACTCAGCACTGCACCATAGACTCAACACTGCACCATAGACTCAACACTGCACCATAGACTCAACACTGAGACCCATAGACTCAACACTGCCCATAGACTCAACACTGCACCATAGACTCAACACTGCACCATAGACTCAACACTGCCCCATAGACTCAGCACTGCCCATAGACTCAACACTGCACCATAGACTCAACACTGCACCATAGACTCAACACTGCCCATAGACTCAACACTGCACCATAGACTCAACACTGCCCATAGACTCAACACTGCACCATAGACTCAACACTGCACCATAGACTCAACACTGAGACCCATAGACTCAACACTGCACCATAGACTCAACACTGCACCATAGACTCAGCACTGCACCATAGACTCAACACTGCCCATAGACTCAACACTGCACCATAGACTCAGCACTGCACCATAGACTCAACACTGAGACCCATAGACTCAACACTGCACCATAGACTCAGCACTGCACCATAGACTCAGCACTGCACCATAGACTCAACACTGAGACCCATAGACTCAACACTGCACCATAGACTCAACACTGCACCATAGACTCAGCACTGCACCATAGACTCAACACTGCCCATAGACTCAACACTGCACCATAGACTCAACACTGCACCATAGACTCAACACTGAGACCCATAGACTCAACACTGCCCATAGACTCAACACTGCCCATAGACTCAACACTGCCCCATAGACTCAACACTGCACCATAGACTCAACACTGAGACCCATAGACTCAACACTGCACCATAGACTCAACATTGCCCATAGACTCAACACTGCACCATAGACTCAACACTGCCCATAGACTCAACACTGCCCATAGACTCAACACTGCACCATAGACTCAACACTGCACCATAGACTCAACACTGCCCATAGACTCAACACTGCCCCATAGACTCAACACTGCACCATAGACTCAACACTGCACCACTAGACTCAACACTGCCCATAGACTCAACACTGCACCATAGACTCAACACTGCACCATAGACTCAACACTGCACCATAGACTCAACACTGCACCATAGACTCAACACTGCCCATAGACTCAACACTGCCCATAGACTCAACACTGCACCATAGACTCAACACTGCACCATAGACTCAACACTGCACCCATAGACTCAACACTGCACCATAGACACTGCACCATAGACTCAACACTGCACCATAGACTCAACACTGCCCATAGACTCAACACTGCACCATAGACTCAACACTGCACCATAGACTCAACACTGCACCATAGACTCAACACTGCCCATAGACTCAACACTGCACCATAGACTCAACACTGCCCATAGACTCAACACTGCACCATAGACTCAACACTGCACCATAGACTCAACACTGCACCATAGACTCAACACTGCCCATAGACTCAACACTGCACCATAGACTCAACACTGCCCATAGACTCAACACTGCACCATAGACTCAACACTGCACCATAGACTCAACACTGCCCATAGACTCAACACTGCACCATAGACTCAACACTGCACCATAGACTCAACACTGCCCATAGACTCAACACTGCACCATAGACTCAACACTGCACCATAGACTCAACACTGCCCATAGACTCAACACTGCACCATAGACTCAACACTGCCCATAGACTCAACACTGCACCATAGACTCAACACTGCACCATAGACTCAACACTGCACCATAGACTCAACACTGCCCATAGACTCAACACTGCACCATAGACTCAACACTGCACCATAGACTCAACACTGCACCATAGACTCAACACTGCACCATAGACTCAACACTGCCCATAGACTCAACACTGCACCATAGACTCAACACTGCCCATAGACTCAACACTGCCCATAGACTCAACACTGCCCATAGACTCAACACTGCACCATAGACTCAACACTGGGCAGTCGTTAAGTGCCCTGAGGGCACTTTCTCTATGGCTTTGTGTGGCGTCCGTCTCGTCCAATCAGCGTGCGGGGATCTCTCCCCCCACCCCAACCCCCCGTCGCGTTGTTTTCGTCGTCGGTGATTGGCTGAGGCTCGCACCCTTCTGTGACGTCACGAGGGTGGGTGGGGGGAGGGGAGCGGTGGCGCAATGGTGGCGCTGGTGAGGGGGGGGGGGTGAGTTGGTGGGTGAGTGAGTGAGTGGGTGAGTGGCTGAGTGGGGGAGTGAGTGAGTGGGTAAGTGAGTGAGTGAGTGGGTGAGTGGGTGAGTGAGTGGGTGAGTGAGTGAGTGGGTGAGTGGGTGGGGTGAGTGAGGGGTGGGGTGAGTGGGTGGGGTCTGGGGTGAGGGGTGGGGTGAGGGGTGGGTGAGTGAGGGGTGAGGGGTGGGTGAGTGAGGGGGTGAGTGAGTGAGTGGGTGAGTGGGTGAGTGAGTGAGTGGGTGAGTGGGTGAGTGAGTGAGTGCGTGAGTGGATGGGTGAGTGAGTGAGTGAGTGGGTGAGTGAGTGAGTGAGTGGGTGAGTGAGTGGGTGAGTGAGTGAATGCGTGGGTGAGTGGGTGAGTGAGTGAGTGGGTGAGTGGATGGGTGAGTGAGTGAGTGCGTGGGTGAGTGGGTGAGTGAGTGAGGGGGTGAGTGGGTGGGGTCTGGGGTGGGGTGAGTGAGGGGGTGAGTGAGTGGGTGGGGTGAGGGGGTGAGTGAGTGGGTGGGTGGGTGAGTGGGTGAGTGAGTGGGTGGGTGGGTGAGTGGGTGGGTGGGGTGAGTGGGTGGAGTAAGGGGTGGGGTGAGGGGTGAGTGAGGGGTGAGTGAGTGGGTGGGGTGAGGGGTGAGTGAGGGGTGAGTGAGTGGGTGGGGTGAGGGGTGAGGGGTGAGTGAGTGGGTGGGGTGAGGGGGTGAGTGAGGGGTGAGTGAGTGGGTGGGGGTGAGTGAGTGGGTGGGGTGAGTGAGTGGGTGGGGTGAGTGAGTGGGTGGGGTGAGTGGGTGGGGTGAGTGAGTGGGTGGGGTGAGGGGTGAGGGGTGAGTGGTCATCGAAGCTGTTTTGGACTTTGGCACAACAACAAAGATCTGCTTCTCTCAGCACTTTCGTCATCAGCAACAGCGATTTCAACAACAACATCATCATCAGCAGCAGCAGCAGCATCATCATCATCATCAGCAGCAGCAGCATCATCATCATCATCAGCAGCAGCATCATCATCATCAGCAGCAGCAGCAGCATCATCATCAGCAGCAGCATCATCATCATCATCAGCAGCAGCAACAGCAGCATCATCATCATCATCAACAACAACATCATCATCAGCAGCAGCAGCAGCAGCATCATCATCATCAGCAGCAGCATCAGCAGCAGCAGCATCATCATCATCATCATCAGCAGCAGCATCATCATCATCATCAGCATCATCATCATCATCAGCAGCATCATCATCATCATCAGCATCATCATCATCATCAGCATCATCATCATCATCAGCAGCATCATCATCAGCAGCAGCAGCAGCAGCATCATCATCAGCAGCAGCATCATCATCATCATCAGCAGCATCATCATCATCATCAGCAGCAGCAGCATCATCATCATCATCATCAGCATCATCATCATCATCAGCAGCATCATCATCAGCAGCAGCAGCAGCAGCATCATCATCATCATCAGCAGCATCATCATCAGCAGCAGCAGCATCATCATCATCATCAGCAGCAGCAGCATCATCATCATCATCAGCAGCAGCAGCATCAGCATCATCAGCATCAGCAGCATCATCATCATCATCAGCATCATCATCATCATCAGCATCATCATCATCATCAGCAGCATCATCATCATCAGCAGCATCATCATCAGCAGCATCAGCTTCAGAAATACCAACAGCACTTGCCCCTACAGCCTTGCTAGCGGCTACCTGGGTCACCTTTGTCTGTGTGCGTGACTGCACTTGCCCCTACAGCCCTGCTAGAGGCTACCTGGGTGACCTTTGTCTGTGTGTGTGTGACTGCACTTGCCCCTACAGCCCTGCTGGAGGCTACCTGGGTGACCTTTGTCTGTGTGTGTGTGACTGCACTTGCCCCTACAGCCCTGCTGGAGGCTACCTGGGTGACCTTTGTCTGTGTGTGTGTGACTGCACTTGCCCCTACAGCCCTGCTGGAGGCTACCTGGGTGACCTTTGTCTGTGTGTTGTTGTTGTTGTTTTGGATGTCACAGAAAGCTACTGGTCGCCTGGAGGTGTTTGCAAAAGCCCGGACAGAGACACAGAGACACACAGAGACACACAGAGAGACAGAGAGACACAGACACAGACAGAGACACAGAAACACAGACAGAGAGACACAGAGAGACAGAGAGACACAGAGAGACACAGGAGGAGACACCAACTGGCTTGTGGACTGACCAGTGGAGAGACATGGTTGGCTTCTGGAGGGAGAAAGGTGAGAGACACACAAACTCACCACACAGACTCACCACACAGACTCACCACACAGACTCACCACACAGACTCACCACACAGAGACACACAGACTCACCACACAGACTCACCACACAGAGACACACAGACTCACCACACAGACTCACCACACAGAGACACACAGAGACACACAGACTCACCACACAGAGACACACAGAGACACACAGACTCACCACACAGACTCACCACACAGAGACACACAGACTCACCACACAGACTCACCACACAGAGACACACAGACTCACCACACAGACTCACCACACAGAGACACACAGACTCACCACACAGACTCACCACACAGAGACACACAGACTCACCACACAGACTCACCACACAGACTCACCACACAGAGACACACAGACTCACCACACAGACTCACCACACAGAGACACACAGAGACACACAGACTCACCACACAGACTCACCACACAGAGACACACAGACTCACCACACAGACTCACCACACAGACTCACCACACAGAGTCACACAGACTCACCACACAGACTCACCACACAGAGACACACAGAGACACACAGACTCACCACACAGACTCACCACACAGAGACACACAGACTCACCACACAGACTCACCACACAGACTCACCACACAGAGACACACAGACTCACCACACAGACTCACCACACAGACTCACCACACAGAGACACACAGACTCACCACACAGACTCACCACACAGACTCACCACACAGAGACACACAGACTCACCACACAGACTCACCACACAGAGACACACAGACTCACCACACAGACTCACCACACAGAGACCCACAGACTCACCACACAGACTCACCACACAGAGACACACAGACTCACCACACAGACTCACCACACAGAGACACACAGACTCACCACACAGACTCACCACACAGACTCACCACACAGAGACACACAGACTCACCACACAGACTCACCACACAGACTCACCACACAGAGACACACAGACTCACCACACAGACTCACCACACAGAGACACACAGACTCACCACACAGACTCACCACACAGAGACCCACAGACTCACCACACAGACTCACCACACAGAGACACACAGACTCACCACACAGACTCACCACACAGAGACACACACAGACTCACCACACAGACTCACCACACAGACTCACCACACAGAGACACACAGACTCACCACACAGACTCACCACACAGACTCACCACACAGACTCACCACACAGAGACACACAGACTCACCACACAGACTCACCACACAGACTCACCACACAGACTCACCACACAGACTCACCACACAGACTCACCACACAGACTCACCACACAGAGACACACAGACTCACCACACAGACTCACCACACAGAGACACACAGACTCACCACACAGACTCACCACACAGAGACACACAGACTCACCACACAGACTCACCACACAGAGACACACAGACTCACCACACAGACTCACCACACAGACTCATCACACAGAGACACACAGACTCACCACACAGACTCACCACACAGACTCACCACACAGAGACACACAGACTCACCACACAGACTCACCACACAGAGACACACAGACTCACCACACAGACTCACCACACAGAGACACACAGACTCACCACACAGACTCACCACACAGAGACACACAGACTCACCACACAGACTCACCACACAGAGACACACAGACTCACCACACAGACTCACCACACAGAGACACACAGACTCACCACACAGACTCACCACACAGACTCACCACACAGAGACACACAGACTCACCACACAGACTCACCACACAGACTCACCACACAGAGACACACAGACTCACCACACAGACTCACCACACAGAGACACACAGACTCACCACACAGACTCACCACACAGAGACCCACAGACTCACCACACAGACTCACCACACAGAGACACACAGACTCACCACACAGACTCACCACACAGAGACACACAGACTCACCACACAGACTCACCACACAGACTCACCACACAGAGACACACAGACTCACCACACAGACACTCACCACACAGACTCACCACACAGACTCACCACACAGACTCACCACACAGAGACCCACAGACTCACCACACAGACTCACCACACAGACGCACCACACAGACTCACCACACAGACTCACCACACAGACTCACCACACAGACTCACCACACAGAGACCCACAACCACCACACAGACTCACCACACAGAGACACACAGACTCACCACACAGACTCACCACACAGAGACACACAGACTCACCACACAGACTCACCACACAGACTCACCACACAGAGACACACAGACTCACCACACAGACTCACCACACAGACTCACCACACAGACTCACCACACAGACTCACCACACAGAGACCCACAGACTCACCACACAGACTCACCACACAGACTCACCACACAGACTCACCTCACACAGACTACCACACAGACTCACCACACAGAGACCACAGACTCACCACACAGAGACACACAGACTCACCACACAGAGACACACAGACTCACCACACAGACTGCACCACACACAGGACTCACCACACAGAGACCCACAGACTAACCAAACAGACTCACCACAGCAGACTCACCACACAGAGACACACAGACTCACCACACAGACTCACCACACAGACTCACCACACAGAGACCCACAGACTCACCAACAGACTCACCCACACAGACTCACCACACAGAGACACACAGACTCACCACACAGACTCACCACACACACACAGAGACACACAGACTCACCACACAGACTCACCACACAGAGACACACAGACTCACCACACAGAGACACACAGACTCACCACACAGACTCACCACACACACAGAGACACACAACAGACTCACCACACAGACTCACCACACAGAGACACACAGACTCACCACACAGAGACACACAGACTCACCACACAGACTCACCACACAGACTCACCACACACACAGAGACACACAGACTCACCACACAGACTCACCACACAGACTCACCACACAGAGACACACAGACTCACCACACAGACTCACCACACAGAGACACCACACAGGACTCACCACACAGACTCACCACACAGAGACACACAGACTCACCACACAGACTCACCACACAGAGACACACAGACTCACCACACAGACTCACCACACAGAGACACACAGACTCCACCACACAGAGACACACAGACTCACCACACAGACTCACCACACAGACTCAGCACACACACAGAGACACACAGACTCACCACACAGACTCACCACACAGACTCACCACACAGAGACACACAGACTCACCACACAGACTCACCACACAGAGACACCACACAGACTCACCAACACAGACTCACCACACAGAGACACACAGACTCACCCACACAGACTCACCACACAGAGACACACAGACTCACCACACAGACTCACCACACAGAGACACACAGACTCACCACACAGACTCACCACACAGACTCACCCACACAGAGACCTCACCACACAGACTCACCACACAGACTCACCACACAGACTCACCACACAGACTCACCCACACACAGACTCACCACACAGACTCACCACACAGACTCACCACACAGACTCACCACACAGAGGACCCCACAGACTCACCACACAGACTCACCACACAGAGACCCACAGACTCACCACACAGACTCACCACACAGAGACCCACAGACTCACCACACAGACTCACCACACAGACTCACCACACAGACTCACCACACAGACTCACCACACAGAGACACACAGACTCACCACACAGACTCACCACACAGAGACCCACAGACTCACCACACAGACTCACCCACACAGAGACACACAGACTCACCACACAGACTCACCACACAGACTCACCACACAGACTCACCACACAGAGACTCACCACAGACTCACCACACAGACTCACCACACAGAGACCCACAGACTCACCACACAGACTCACCACACAGAGACACCACACAGAGACACACAGACTCACCACACAGACTCACCACACAGACTCACCACACAGACTCACCACACAGAGACACCACACAGAGACACACAGACTCACCACACAGACTCACCACACAGACTCACCACACAGACTCACCACACAGAGACACCACACAGAGACACACAGACTCACCACACAGACTCACCACACAGACTCACCCACACAGACTCACCACACAGAGACCCACAGACTCACCACACAGACTCACCACACAGACTCACCACACAGAGACCCACAGACTCACCACTCAGAGACCCACAGACTCACCACACAGACTCACCACACAGACTCACCACACAGACTCACCACACAGGACTCACCACACAGAGACCCACAGACTCACCACACAGACTCACCACACAGACTCACCACACAGACTCATCACACAGAGACCCACAGACTCACCACACAGACTCACCACACAGACTCACCACACAGAGACACACAGACTCACCACACAGACTCACCACACAGAGACACACAGACTCACCACACAGAGACCCACAGACTCATCACACAGACTCACCACACAGACTCACCACACAGACTCACCACACAGACTCACCACACAGAGACCCACAGACTCACCACACAGAGACACACAGACTCACCACACAGACTCACCACACAGACTCACCACACAGACTCATCACACAGAGACCCACAGACTCACCACACAGACTCACCACACAGACTCACCACACAGAGACACACAGACTCACCACACAGACTCACCACACAGAGACACACAGACTCACCACACAGAGACCCACAGACTCATCACACAGACTCACCACACAGACTCACCACACAGACTCACCACACAGACTCACCACACAGAGACCCACAGACTCACCACACAGAGACACACAGACTCACCACACAGACTCACCACACAGACTCACCACACAGACTCACCACACAGAGACCCACAGACTCACCACACAGACTCACCACACAGACTCACCACACAGAGACACACAGACTCACCACACAGACTCACCACACAGAGACACACAGACTCACCACACAGAGACCCACAGACTCATCACACAGACTCACCACACAGACTCACCACACAGACTCACCACACAGACTCACCACACAGACTCACCACACAGACTCACCACACAGAGACCCACAGACTCACCACACAGACTCACCACACAGACTCACCACACAGACTCACCACACAGACTCACCACACAGACTCACCACAGACTCACCACACAGACTCACCACACAGACCCCACAGACTCACCACACAGACTCACCACACAGAGACACCACACAGAGACACAGACTTCACCACACAGACTCACCACACAGACTCACCACACAGGACTCACCACACAGAGACCACCACACAGAGACACACAGACTCACCACACAGACTCACCACACAGACTCACCACACAGGACTCACCACACAGAGACACCACACAGAGACACACAGACTCACCACACAGACTCACACACAGACTCAACCACACAGACTCACCACACAGACTCACCACACAGAGACCCACAGACTCACCACACAGACTCACCACACAGACTCACCACACAGAGACCCACAGACTCACCACTCAGAGACCCACAGACTTCACCACTCAGAGACCCACAGACTCACCACACAGACTCACCACACAGACTCACCACACAGACTCACCACACAGACTCACCACACAGAGACCCACAGACTCACCACACAGACTCACCACACAGACTCACCACACAGACTCACCACACAGACTCATCACACAGAGACCCACAGACTCACCACACAGACTCACCACACAGACTCACCACACAGAGACACACAGACTCACCACACAGACTCACCACACAGAGACACACAGACTCACCACACAGAGACCCACAGACTCATCACACAGACTCACCACACAGACTCACCACACAGACTCACCACACAGACTCACCACACAGAGACACCCACAGACTCACCACACAGAGACACACAGACTCACCACACAGACTCACCACACAGACTCACCACACAGACTCATCACACAGAGACCCACAGACTCACCACACAGACTCACCACACAGACTCACCACACAGAGACACCACAGACTCACCACACAGACCTCACCACACAGAGACCACACAGACTCACCACACAGAGACCCCACAGACTCACCACACAGACTCACCACACAGACTCACCACACAGACTCACCACACAGAGACCCACAGACTCACCACACAGAGACACACAGACTCACCACACAGACTCACCACACAGACTCACCACACAGACTCACCACACAGAGACCCACAGACTCACCACACAGACTCACCACACAGACTCACCACACAGAGACACACAGACTCACCACACAGACTCACCACACAGAGACACACAGACTCACCACACAGAGACCCACAGACTCATCACACAGACTCACCACACAGACTCACCACAACAGACTCACCACACAGACTCACCACACAGACTCACCACACAGACTCACCACACAGAGACACACACAGACTCACCACACAGACTCACCACACAGACTCACCACACAGACTCACACACAGACTCACCACACAGACTCACCACACAGAGACCCACAGACTCACCACACAGACTCACCACACAGACTCACCACACAGACTCACCACACAGACTCACCACACAGACTCATCCACACAGACTCACCACACAGAGACACACAGACTCACCACACAGACTCACCACACAGAGACACACAGACTCACCACACAGAGACACACAGACTCACCACACAGACTCACCACACAGACTCAGCACACACACAGAGACACACAGACTCACCACACAGACTCACCACACAGACTCACCACACAGAGACACACAGACTCACCACACAGACTCACCACACAGAGACACCACACAGACTCACCACACAGACTCACCACACAGAGACACACAGACTCACCACACAGACTCACCACACAGAGACACACAGACTCACCACACAGACTCACCACACAGAGACACACAGACTCACCACACAGACTCACCACACAGACTCACCCACACAGAGACCCACCACACAGACTCACCACACAGACTCACCACACAGACTCACCACACAGACTCACCCACACACAGACTCACCACACAGACTCACCACACAGACTCACCACACAGACTCACCACACAGAGACCCACAGACTCACCACACAGACTCACCACACAGAGACCGACAGACTCACCACACAGACTCACCACACAGAGACCCACAGACTCACCACACAGACTCACCACACAGACTCACCACACAGACTCACCACACAGACTCACCACACAGAGACACACAGACTCACCACACAGACTCACCACACAGAGACCCACAGACTCACCACACAGACTCACCACACAGAGACACACAGACTCACCACACAGACTCACCACACAGACTCACCACACAGACTCACCACACAGACTCACACACAGACTCACCACAGACTCACCACACAGACTCACCACACAGAGACCCACAGACTCACCACACAGACTCACCACACAGAGACACCACACAGAGACACACAGACTCACCACACAGACTCACCACACAGACTCACCACACAGACTCACCACACAGAGACACCACACAGAGACACACAGACTCACCACACAGACTCACCACACAGACTCACCACACAGACTCACCACACAGAGACACCACACAGAGACACACAGACTCACCACACAGACTCACCACACAGACTCACACACACACACAGACTCACCACACAGAGACCCACAGACTCACCACACAGACTCACCACACAGACTCACCACACAGAGACCCACAGACTCACCACTCAGAGACCCACAGACTCACCACACAGACTCACCACACAGACTCACCACACAGACTCACCACACAGACTCACCACACAGAGACCCACAGACTCACCACACAGACTCACCACACAGACTCACCACACAGACTCATCACACAGAGACCCACAGACTCACCACACAGACTCACCACACAGACTCACCACACAGAGACACACAGACTCACCACACAGACTCACCACACAGAGACACACAGACTCACCACACAGAGACCCACAGACTCATCACACAGACTCACCACACAGACTCACCACACAGACTCACCACACAGACTCACCACACAGAGACCCACAGACTCACCACACAGAGACCACACAGACTCACCACACAGACTCACCACACAGACTCACCACACAGACTCATCACACAGAGACACCACAGACTCACCACACAGACTCACCACACAGACTCACCACACAGAGACACACAGACTCACCACACAGACTCACCACACAGAGACACACAGACTCACCACACAGAGACCCACAGACTCATCACACAGACTCACCACACAGACTCACCACACAGACTCACCACACAGACTCACCACACAGAGACCCACAGACTCACCACACAGAGACACACAGACTCACCACACAGACTCACCACACAGACTCACCACACAGACTCACCACACAGAGACCCACAGACTCACCACACAGACTCACCACACAGACTCACCACACAGAGACACACAGACTCACCACACAGACTCACCACACAGAGACACACAGACTCACCACACAGAGACCCACAGACTCATCACACAGACTCACCACACAGACTCACCACACAGACTCACCACACAGACTCACCACACAGACTCACCACACAGACTCACCACACAGAGACCCACAGACTCACCACACAGACTCACCACAAAGACTCACCACACAGACTCACCACACAGACTCACCACACAGACTCACCACAGACTCACCACACAGACTCACCACACAGAGCCCCACAGACTCACCACACAGACTCACCACACAGAGACACACCACACAGAGACCACACAGACTCACCACACAGACTCACCACACAGACTCACCACACAGACTCACCACACAGAGACACCACACAGAGACACACAGACTCACCACACAGACTCACCACACAGACTCACCACACAGACTCACCACACAGAGCACACCACACAGAGACACACAGACTCACCACACAGACTCACCACACAGACTCACCACACAGACTCACCACACAGACTCACCACACAGAGACCCCACAGACTCACCACACAGACTCACCACACAGACTCACCACACAGAGACCCACAGACTCACCACTCAGAGACCCACAGACTCACCACACAGACTCACCACACAGACTCACCACACAGACTCACCACACAGACTCACCACACAGAGACACCACAGACTCACCACACAGACTCACCACACAGACTCACCACACAGACTCACCACACAGACTCATCACACAGAGACCCACAGACTCACCACACAGACTCACCACACAGACTCACCACACAGAGACACACAGACTCACCACACAGACTCACCACACAGAGACACACAGACTCACCACACAGAGACCCACAGACTCATCACACAGACTCACCACACAGACTCACCACACAGACTCACCACACAGACTCACCACACAGAGACCCACAGACTCACCACACAGAGACACACAGACTCACCACACAGACTCACCACACAGACTCACCACACAGACTCATCCACACAGAGACCCACAGACTCACCACACAGACTCACCACACAGACTCACCACACAGAGACACACAGACTCACCACACAGACTCACCACACAGAGACACACAGACTCACCACACAGAGACCCACAGACTCACCACACAGACTCACCACACAGACTCACCACACAGACTCACCACACAGAGACCCACAGACTCACCACACAGAGACACACAGACTCACCACACAGACTCACCACACAGACTCACCACACAGACTCACCACACAGAGACCCACAGACTCACCACACAGACTCACCACACAGACTCACCACACAGAGACACACAGACTCACCACACAGACTCACCACACAGAGACACACAGACTCACCACACAGAGACCCACAGACTCATCACACAGACTCACCACACAGACTCACCACACAGACTCACCACACAGACTCACCACACAGACTCACCACACAGACTCACCACACAGAGACACACAGACTCACCACACAGACTCACCACACAGACTCACCACACAGACTCACCACAGACTCACCACACAGACTCACCACACAGAGACCCACAGACTCACCACACAGACTCACCACACAGACTCACCACACAGACTCACCACACAGACTCACCACACAGACTCATCACACAGACTCACCACACAGAGACACACAGACTCACCACACAGACTCACCACACATACTCACCACACAGACTCACCACACAGAGACACACAGACTCACCACACAGACTCACCACACAGACTCACCACACAGAGACACACAGACTCACCACACAGACTCACCACACAGACTCACCACACAGAGACACACAGACTCACCACACAGACTCACCACACAGACTCACCACACAGACTCACCACACAGAGACACACAGACTCACCACACAGACTCACCACACAGACTCACCACACAGACTCACCACAGACTCACCACACAGACTCACCACACAGAGACCCACAGACTCACCACACAGACTCACCACACAGACTCACCACACAGACTCACCACACAGACTCACCACACAGACTCATCCACACAGACTCACCACACAGAGACACACAGACTCACCACACAGACTCACCACACAGACTCACCACACAGACTCACCACACAGAGACACACAGACTCACCACACAGACTCACCACACAGACTCACCACACAGAGACACACAGACTCACCACACAGACTCACCACACAGACTCACCACACAGAGACACACAGACTCACCACACAGACTCACCACACATACTCACCACACAGAGACCACACAGACTCACCACACAGACTCACCACACAGAGACCCACAGACTCACCACACAGACTCACCACACAGAGACACACAGACTCACCACACAGACTCACCACACAGAGACACACAGACTCACCACACAGACTCACCACACAGAGACCCACAGACTCACCACACAGACTCACCACACAGACTCACCACACAGAGACACACAGACTCACCACACAGACTCACCACACAGACTCACCACACAGACTCACCACACAGACTCACCACACAGACTCACCACACAGAGACACACAGACTCACCACACAGACTCACCACACAGACTCACCACACAGACTCACCACACAGACTCACCACACAGACTCACCACACAGAGACACACAGACTCACCACACAGACTCACCACACAGACTCACCACACAGAGACACACAGACTCACCACACAGACTCACCACACAGACTCACCACACAGACTCACCACACAGACTCACCACACAGAGACACACAGACTCACCACACAGACTCACCACACAGACTCACCACACAGACTCACCACACAGACTCACCACACAGACGACACACAGACTCACCACACAGACTCACCACACAGACTCACCACACAGACTCACCACACAGAGACACACAGACTCACCACACAGACTCACCACACAGACTCACCACACAGAGACACACAGACTCACCACACAGACTCACCACACAGACTCACCACACAGAGACACACAGACTCACCACACAGACTCACCACACAGACTCACCACACAGACTCACCACACAGACTCACCACACAGACTCACCACACAGACTCACCACACAGAGACACACAGACTCACCACACAGACTCACCACACAGACTCACCAAACAGAGACACACAGACTCACCACACAGACTCACCACACAGACTCACCACACAGAGACACACAGACTCACCACACAGACTCACCACACAGACTCACCACACAGACTCACCACACAGACTCACCACACAGACTCACCACACAGACTCACCACACAGAGACCCACAGACTCACCACACAGACTCACCACACAGACTCACCACACAGAGACCCACAGACTCACCACACAGACTCACCACACAGACTCACCACACAGAGACCCACAGACTCACCACACAGACTCACCACACAGACTCACCACACAGAGACACACAGACTCACCACACAGACTCACCACACAGACTCACCACACAGAGACCCACAGACTCACCACACAGACTCACCACACAGACTCATCACACAGAGACCCACAGACTCACCACACAGACTCACCACACAGACTCACCACACAGACTCACCACACAGACTCACCACACAGACTCACCACACAGAGACCCACAGACTCACCACACAGACTCACCACACAGACTCACCACACAGACTCACCACACAGAGACCCACAGACTCACCACACAGACTCACCACACAGACTCATCACACAGACTCACCACACAGACTCACCACACAGAGACCCACAGACTCACCACACAGACTCACCACACAGACTCACCACACAGACTCACCACACAGAGACCCACAGACTCACCACACAGACTCACCACACAGACTCACCACACAGACTCACCACACAGAGACCCACAGACTCACCACACAGACTCACCACACAGACTCATCCACACAGACTCACCACACAGAGACCCACAGACTCACCACACAGACTCACCACACAGACTCACCACACAGAGACCCACAGACTCACCACACAGACTCACCACACAGACTCACCACACAGACTCACCACACAGAGACCCACAGACTCACCACACAGACTCACCACACAGACTCACCACACAGACTCACCACACAGACTCACCACACAGAGACCCACAGACTCACCACACAGACTCACCACACAGACTCACCCACACAGACTCACCACACAGAGACCCACAGACTCACCACACAGACTCACCACACAGACTCACCACACAGACTCACCACACAGACTCACCACACAGAGACCCACAGACTCACCACACAGACTCACCACACAGACTCACCCACACAGACTCACCACACAGAGACCCACAGACTCACCACACAGACTCACCACACAGAGACCCACAGACTCACCACACAGACTCACCACACAGAGACCCACAGACTCACCACACAGACTCACCACACAGAGACCCACAGACTCACCACACAGAGACCCACAGACTCACCACACAGACTCACCACACAGACTCACCACACAGACTCACCACACAGAGACACACAGACTCACCACACAGACTCACCACACAGACTCACCACACAGACTCACCACACAGACTCACCACACACACACACACAGACTCACCACACAGAGACCCACAGACTCACCACAGACTCACCACACAGACACCCACAGACTCACCACACAGACTCACCACACAGACTCACCACACACACACACACAGACTCACCACACAGAGACCCACAGACTCACCACAGACTCACCACACAGACACCCACAGACTCACCACACAGAGACCCACAGACTCACCACACAGAGACCCACAGACTCACCACACAGACTCACCACACAGAGACCCACAGACTCACCACACAGACTCACCACACAGAGACCCACAGACTCACCACACAGACTCACCACACAGAGACCCACAGACTCACCACACAGACTCACCACACAGAGACCCACAGACTCACCACACAGAGACCCACAGACTCACCACACAGACTCACCACACAGAGACCCACAGACTCACCACACAGAGACCCACAGACTCACCACACAGAGACCCACAGACTCACCACACAGACTCACCACACAGAGACCCACAGACTCACCACACAGAGACCCACAGACTCACCCACACAGACTCACCACACAGAGACCCACAGACTCACCACACAGACTCACAACACAGACTCACCACACAGAGACACACAGACTCACCACACAGACTCACCACACAGACTCACCACACAGACTCACCACACAGAGACCCACAGACTCACCACACAGAGACCCACAGACTCACCACACAGACTCACCCCACACACTCACCACACAGAGACCCACAGACTCACCACACAGAGACCCACAGACTCACCACACAGACTCACCACACAGACTCACCACACAGAGACCCACAGACTCACCACACAGAGACCCACAGATTCACCCACACAGAGACCCACAGACTCACCACACAGACTCACCACACAGAGACCCACAGACTCACCACACAGAGACCCACAGACTCACCACACAGATTCACCACACAGAGACCCACAGACTCACCACACAGACTCACCACACAGAGACCCACAGACTCACCACACAGACTCACCACACAGAGACCCACAGACTCACCACACAGAGACCCACAGACTCACCACACAGATTCACCACACAGACTCACCACACAGAGACCCACAGACTCACCACACAGACTCACCACACAGACTCACCACACAGACTCACCACACAGACTCACCACACAGACTCACCACACACACACACACAGACTCACCACACAGAGACCCACAGACTCACCACAGACTCACCACACAGACACCCACAGACTCACCACACAGACTCACCACACAGACTCACCACACACACACACACAGACTCACCACACAGAGACCCACAGACTCACCACAGACTCACCACACAGACACCCACAGACTCACCACACAGAGACCCACAGACTCACCACACAGAGACCCACAGACTCACCACACAGACTCACCACACAGAGACCCACAGACTCACCACACAGACTCACCACACAGAGACCCACAGACTCACCACACAGACTCACCACACAGAGACCCACAGACTCACCACACAGACTCACCACACAGAGACCCACAGACTCACCACACAGAGACCCACAGACTCACCACACAGACTCACCACACAGAGACCCACAGACTCACCACACAGAGACCCACAGACTCACCACACAGAGACCCACAGACTCACCACACAGACTCACCACACAGAGACCCACAGACTCACCACACAGAGACCCACAGACTCACCCACACAGACTCACCACACAGAGACCCACAGACTCACCACACAGACTCACAACACAGACTCACCACACAGAGACACACAGACTCACCACACAGACTCACCACACAGACTCACCACACAGACTCACCACACAGAGACCCACAGACTCACCACACAGAGACCCACAGACTCACCACACAGACTCACCCCACACACTCACCACACAGAGACCCACAGACTCACCACACAGAGACCCACAGACTCACCACACAGACTCACCACACAGACTCACCACACAGAGACCCACAGACTCACCACACAGAGACCCACAGATTCACCCACACAGAGACCCACAGACTCACCACACAGACTCACCACACAGAGACCCACAGACTCACCACACAGAGACCCACAGACTCACCACACAGATTCACCACACAGAGACCCACAGACTCACCACACAGACTCACCACACAGAGACCCACAGACTCACCACACAGACTCACCACACAGAGACCCACAGACTCACCACACAGAGACCCACAGACTCACCACACAGATTCACCACACAGACTCACCACACAGAGACCCACAGACTCACCACACAGACTCACCACACAGACTCACCACACAGACTCACCACACAGAGACCCACAGACTCACCACACAGAGACCCACAGACTCACCACACAGACTCACCAAACAGACTCACCACACAGAGACCCACAGACTCACCACACAGAGACCCACAGACTCACCACACAGAGACCCACAGACTCACCACACAGAGACCCACAGACTCACCACACAGAGACCCACAGACTCACCACACAGAGACCCACAGACTCACCACACAGAGACCCACAGACTCACCACACAGAGACCCACAGACTCACCACACAGAGACCCACAGACTCACCACACAGAGACCCACAGACTCACCACACAGAGACACCCAGACTCACCACACAGAGACCCACAGACTCACCACACAGAGACCCACAGACTCACCACATAGAGACACACAGACTCACCACACAGAGACCCACAGACTCACCACATAGACTCACCACACAGAGACCCACAAACTCACCACACAGAGACCCACAGACTCACCACACAGAGACACACAGACTCACCACACAGAGACCCACAAACTCACCACACAGAGACCCACAGACTCACCACACAGAGACCCACAGACTCACCACACAGAGACCCACAGACTCACCACACAGAGACCCACAGACTCACCACACAGAGACCCACAGACTCACCACACAGAGACCCACACACTCACCACACAGAGACCCACAGACTCACCACACAGAGACCCACAGACTCACCACACAGAGACCCACAGACTCACCACACAGAGACCCACAGACTCATCACACAGACTCACCACATAGACTCACCACACAGAGACCCACAGACTCACCACACAGAGACCCACAGACTCACCACACAGACTCACCACATAGACTCACCACACAGAGACCCACAGACTCACCACACAGAGACCCACAGACTCACCACACAGACTCCCACAGACTCACCACACAGAGACCCACAGACTCACCACACAGAGACCCACAGACTCACCACACAGAGACCCACAGACTCACCCCCTCCCTCCCTCCCACCCACTCTCTAGGGCTAGCGGTGGGGGCTGATCAGAAGGCGGGGGATGCCCCTCCCCCTTCAACCCCCACCCACTCTGTGGGCGGGGTCACGAGGAGGCGGGTGGAGAGAAGGGGGCGTGGTCACGAGGTGGGGACCGAGGGGCGGGGCCTGGGGGGTGAGGCGGGGGATGGAGGGGAGGGGCTGTCTGAGCGTGAGCTGTTGGGGCTACTCAGGGCAGGCCCAGCAGGTCACGTGGGTAGGGTGAGGCTGGCTAGGACTGCTAAGGTGAGGTGCTCACCAACTCACCAAGTCACTCACCAACTCACCCACACACTCACCCATACACTCACTCACCCACTCACCAAGTCACTCACCCACTCTCTCACCCACTCACTCACCAACTCACTTACACACTCACTCACCCACTCACCCACACATTCACCCACCCACTCACTCACCCACTCACTCACTCACACACCCACTCACTCACTCACTCACCCACTCAGCCACTCACTCAGCCACTCACCCACTCACACACTCACTCACTCACCCACTCACTCACTCACCCACCCACCCACCCACTCACACACACACTCACTCACCAACTCACCAAGTCACTCACCAACTCACTCAGTCACCACCCACTCACCCACACACTCACCCACTCACTCACCAACTCACCCAGTCACTCACCCACTCTCTCACCCACTCACCCATACACTCACTCATACACTCACTCACCAACTCACCAAGTCACTCACCAACTCACTCAGTCACCACCCACTCACCCACACACTCACCCACTCACTCACCAACTCACCCAGTCACTCACCAACTCACCCAGTCACTCACCAACTCACTCACACACTCACCCACTCACCCACACACTCACCCACTCACTCACCAACTCACCAAGTCACTCACCAACTCACTCACCCAATCACCCATATACTCACCCACTCACCAACTCATCCACACACTCACTCACCAACTCACTCACTCACACACTCACTCACCCACACAATCACTCACTCACCAACTCAGCCACTCACTCACCCACTCACTCACCAACTCATCCACATACTCAGCTACTCACTCAGCTACTCACTCACCCACTCACTCACTCACTCACCAACTCACCCAGTCACTCACCAACTCACTCACCCACTCACCAACTCACTCACCTATACAATCATTCATTCACTCACTCACCCAGCCACTCACACACTCACTCAGTCACTCACCTATACAATCATTCATTCACTCACTCACTCACCCAGCCACTCACACACTCACTCAGTCACTCATCCACACATTCACTCACCCACTCACTCACCCACTCACTCACTCACTCACCCACTCACTCACTCACTCACCAACTCACTCACTCACTCACCCACTCACTCACCCACTCACTCACTCACCCACTCACTCACTCACTCACCAACTCACTCACTCACTCACCCACTCACTCACTCACTAACTCACCCACACACTCACCCATACACTCACTCACTCACCTACTCACCCACTCACTCACCAACCCACTCACCCCTCTCTCCCCCACCCACTCACTCACAAACTCACTCAGTCACTCACTCAGTCAGTCACTCAGTCACTCACTCAGTCACTCACTCAGCCAGCAACTCACTCACTCACCCACTCACTCAGCCAGCTACTCACTCACTCACTCAGTCACTCACTCAGTCACTCAGTCACTCGCTCAGTGAGTCACTCACCCACTCAGTCACTCACTCAGTCACTCACTCAGTCAGTCACACACTCACTCACACACTCACTCACTCACTCACCCACCCACTCACACACACACTCACCCACTCACTCACCCACTCACTCACCCACTCTCTCACCCACCCACTGACCCACTCTCTCACCCACCCACTCACCCACTCACCCACCCACTCACTCACCCACTCACCCACCCACTCACCCACTCACCCACCCACATACTCACCCACCCACCCACTCACCCACCCACCCACTCACTCACCCACTCACTCACCCACCAACTCACTCACTCACCCACCCACTAACCCACTCACCCACCCACATACTCACCCACCCACCCACTCACCCACCCTCTCACCCACTCACCCACCCACCCACTCACCCACCCACCCACCCACCCACTCACCCACCCACCCACCCACTCACCCACCCACTCACTCACTCACCCACCCACTCACCCACCCACCCACTCACCCACTCACCCACCCACATACTCACCCACCCACCCACTCACCCACACCACTCACTCACTCACTCACCCACTCACACACCCACCCACTCACCCACACAATCACCCACACACTCACCCTCTCACTCACTCACACCACTCACTCACTCACTCACCCACTCACTCACTCACCCACTCACACACCCACCCACTCACCCACTCACTCACTCACCCAAACACTCACCCACTCACTCACCCACTCACTCACTCACCCACCCACTCACTCACTCACCCACTCACTCACACCACCCACTCACACACCCACTCACTCACACACTCACCCACACAATCACTCACTCACACACTCACTCACCCACCCACTCAGTCACTCACCCACCTTCTCTCCCCCACCCACTCACACCACCCACTCACCCTCTCACTCACCCACTCACCCCACCCACTCACTCACTCACTCAGTCACTCAGTCACTCAGTTAGTCAGTCACTCAGTCACTCACTCACTCAGCCACTCACTCAGCCACTCACTCACCCACCAACTCACTCACTCACCCACCCACTAACCCACTCACCCACCCACATACTCACCCACCCACCCACTCACCCACCCCACCCACTCACTCACCCACTCACTCACCCACCAACTCACTCACTCACCCACCCACTAACCCACTCACCCACCCACATACTCACCCACCCACCCACTCACCCACCCTCTCACCCACTCACCCACTCACCCACCCACCCACTCACCCACCCACCCACCCACTCACCCACCCACCCACCCACCCACTCACCCACCCACTCACTCACTCACCCACCCACTCACACCACCCACCCACTCACCCACTCACCCACCCACATACTCACCCACCCACCCACTCACCCACCCACTCACTCACTCACTCACCCACTCACACACCCACCCACTCACCCACACAATCACCCACACACTCACCCTCTCACTCACTCACCCACTCACTCACTCACTCCACCCACTCACTCACTCACCCCACATCACACACCCACCCACTCACCCACTCACTCACTCACACCAAACACTCACCCACTCACTCACCCACTCACTCACTCACCCACCCACTCACTCACTCACCCACTCACTCACCCACTCACACACCCACTCACTCACACACTCACCCACACAATCACTCACTCACACACTCACTCACCCACCCACTCAGTCACTCACCCACCTTCTCTCCCCCACCCACTCACCCACCCACTCACCCTCTCACTCACCCACTCACCCACCCACTCACTCACTCACTCAGTCACTCAGTCACTCAGTTAGTCAGTCACTCAGTCACTCACTCACTCAGCCACTCACTCAGCCACTCACTCACTCACTCAGTCACTCAGTCACTCACTCACTCAGCCAGCAACTCACTCACCCCTCTCTCCCCCTACCCTCTATACCCCCCCCCTCTCTCCCCCCCCCCTCTCT
>NW_027621586.1:97500-116008 GCF_964198595.1 Lampetra fluviatilis | reverse complement strand
CCCCCACTCTCCCCCCACTCTCCCCACTCTCCCCACTCTCCCCCCACTCTCCCCCCACTCTCTCCCAACTCTCCCCCCACTCTCCCCACTCTCCCCACTCTCCCCCCACTCTCCCCCCACTCTCCCCCAACTCTCCCCCCACTCTCCCCACTCTCCCCACTCTCCCCCCCCCCCCCCACTCTCCCCCACACTCTCCCCCCACTCTCCCCCCCACTCTCCCCCCACTCTCTCCCGCTGTGTCGCCACGTGCGTTACAAGCTGGGCAGTCCAGGCCATCAAAGGAGTCTCAACATTGACACAATCAGTGTCTGCAGTGTTTATACCACCACCACCGCCACTACCACCACTACCACCACTACTACCACTACTACCACTACTACTACCACTACTACTACCACTACCACTACTACCACTACTACTACCACTACTACTACTACCACCACTACTACTACTACTACCACTACTACTACCACTACTACTACTACCACTACTACTACTACTACCACTACTACTACCACCACTACTACCACCACTACTACCACCACTACCACCACCACTACTACCACTACCACCACTACCACCACCACTACTACTACCACCCACCACCACCCACCACCACCCACCACTACCACTACTCTATGTGTCTCTATGTGTCTCTGTGTGTCTCTATGGGTCTCTATGTGTCTCTATGTGTCTCTGTGTGTCTCTATGTGTCTCTATGAGTCTCTGTGTGTCTCTATGTGTCTCTATGAGTCTCTATGAGTCTCTATGTGTCTCTATGTGTCTCTATGTATCTCTATGGGTCTCTATGAGTCTCTGTGTGTCTCTGTGTGTCTCTATGTGTCTCTATGTATCTCTATGGGTCTCTATGAGTCTCTATGTGTCTCTGTGTGTCTCTATGGGTCTCTATGTGTCTCTATGTGTCTCTGTGTGTCTCTATGTGTCTCTATGAGTCTCTGTGTGTCTCTATGTGTCTCTATGAGTCTCTATGAGTCTCTATGTGTCTCTATGTGTCTCTATGTATCTCTATGGGTCTCTATGAGTCTCTGTGTGTCTCTGTGTGTCTCTATGTGTCTCTATGTATCTCTATGGGTCTCTATGAGTCTCTATGTGTCTCTGTGTGTCTCTATGGGTCTCTATGTGTCTCTATGTGTCTCTGTGTGTCTCTATGTGTCTCTATGAGTCTCTGTGTGTCTCTATGTGTCTCTATGAGTCTCTATGAGTCTCTATGTGTCTCTATGTGTCTCTATGTATCTCTATGGGTCTCTATGAGTCTCTGTGTGTCTCTGTGTGTCTCTATGTGTCTCTATGTATCTCTATGGGTCTCTATGAGTCTCTATGTGTCTCTGTGTGTCAGAATGTCCATCGCTGGGGGTGGAGTCCATGAGGGTGAGTGACCATCAGCTCCACGCCTCGTCCAGCAGCAGATACGGACTGGGAGCTCACAGAGGAAGACTCAACATCCAGGTGGTGATGGTGGTGGTGATGGTGGTGGTGGTGATGGTGGTGGTGGTGGTGATGGTGGTGGTGATGGTGGGGGTGGTGATGGTGGTGGTGGTGGTGATGGTGGTGGTGATGGTGGTGGTGGTGATGGTGGTGGTGATGTGGTGGTGGTGGTGATGGTGGTGATGGTGGTGGTGATGTGGTGGTGGTGGTGGTGGTGGTGGTGGTGATGGTGGTGGTGGTGATGGTGGTGGGGATGGTGGTGGTGGTGATGGTGGTGGTGATGGTGGTGGTGGTGATGTGGTGGTGGTGGTGGTGATGGTGGTGGTGATGGTGGGGGTGGTGGTGATGGTGGTGGTGATGGTGGTGGTGGTGTGGTGGTGGTGGTGTGGTGGTGGTGGTGATGGTGGTGTGGTGGTGGTGGTGGTGGTGGTGATGGTGGTGGTGTGGTGTGGTGTGGTGGTGGTGGTGATGGTGTGATGGTGGTGGTGATGGTGGTGATGATGGTGGTGGTGGTGATGGTGGTGGTGGTGTGGTGGTGATGGTGGTGGTGTGGTGGTGGTGGTGTGGTGGTGGTGTGATGGTGGTGGTGATGGTGGTGGTGGTGATGGTGTGATGGTGGTGGTGATGGTGGTGGTGATGGTGGTGGTGTGGTGGTGTGGTGGTGGTGGTGATGGTGGTGTGGTGGTGGTGATGGTGGTGTGGTGGTGGTGGTGGTGTGGTGGTGGTGGTGGTGGTGTGGTGGTGGTGGTGATGGTGGTGGTGTGGTGGTGGGGGTGGTGGTGATGGTGGGGGTGTGGTGGTGGTGGTGATGGTGATGGTGGTGGTGATGGTGATGGTGTGGTGCTGGTGGTGGTGGTGGTGGTGTGGTGGTGGTGGTGATGGTGGTGGTGGTGGTGGTGGTGGTGGTGATGGTGATGGTGATGATGGTGGTGGTGGTGGTGGTGATGGTGATGGTGGTGGTGGTGGTGATGGTGATGGTGGTGGTGGTGGTGGTGATGGTGGTGGTGATGGTGATGGTGATGGTGGTGGTGGTGGTGGTGGTGATGGTGGTGGTGGTGGTGATGGTGGGGGTGTGGTGGTGGTGGTGGTGGTGGTGATGGTGGGGGTGTGGTGGTGGTGGTGATGGTGGTGGTGGTGGTGATGGTGGGGGTGTGGTGGTGGTGGTGGTGGTGGTGTGATGGTGGTGGTGTGGTGGTGGTGGTGTGGTGGTGGTGGTGATGGTGGGGGTGTGGTGGTGATGGTGGTGGTGGTGGTGATGGTGTGGTGTGTGGTGGTGGTGGTGTGGTGGTGGTGGTGGTGGTGGTGATGGTGGTGGTGGTGATGGTGGTGATGGTGGTGGTGGTGGTGGTGGTGGGTGGTGGTGGGGGGGGGTGGGGGGTGGTGGTGTTGATGATGTTGATGATGTTGATGTTGATGATGTTGATGATGTTGATGTTGTTGATGTTGATGATGTTGATGATGTTGATGTAGTCGGGGATGACTGATAATGACCAGTATGATGGAGCTTGGTGTTGATGTTGTTGATGATGTTGATGATGATGATGATGTTGTTGAAGTTGTTGATGTTAGTGTTGTTGATGATGATGATGGTGTTGTTAGTGTTGTTGATGTTAGTGTTGATGATGTTGTTGATGATGATGTTGATGATGATGATGTTGTTGATGTTAGTGATGATGTTGATGTTGTTGATGTAGTCGGGGATGACTGATGACGACCAGTATGATGGAGCTTGGTGTTGATGTTGTTGATGATGTTGTTGATGTTGTTGATGTTGATGTTGATGATGATGTTGTTGATGTTGATGTTGTTGATGTAGTCGGGGATGACTGATGACCACCAGTATGATGGAGCTTGGTGTTGATGATGTTGATAATGATGTTGATGTTGTTGATGTTGATGTTGATGATGATGTTGTTGATGTTGATGTTGTTGATGTAGTCGAGGATGACTGATGACGACCAGTATGATGGAGCTTGGTGTTGATGTTGTTGATGTTGTTGATGTTGTTGATGTTGATGTTGTTGATGATGTTGATGATGTTGATGTTAGTGTTGTTGATGATGTTGATGATGAGTTTGATGATGATGTTGATGATGATGTTGATGTTGTTGATGTTAGTGATGATGATGTTGTTGATGTTGTTGCTGATGTTGATGTTAGTGATGTTGATGATGATGATGATGTTGTTGATGTTGTTGATGATGTTGATGTTGTTGATGTTGTTGATGTTGATGATGATGTTGTTGATGTTGTTGATGTAGTCGGGGATGACTGATGACGACCAGTATGATGGAGCTTGGTGTTGATGTTGTTGATGTTGATGTTGATGATGTTGATGATGATGTTGATGATGTTGTTGATGTTGTTGATGTTGTTGATGTTGATGTTGATGATGTTGATGATGATGTTGATGATGTTGATGATGTTGTTGATGTTGTTGATGATGTTGATGGTGATGTTGTTGATGTTGTTGATGATGTTGATGTTGATGTTGTTGATGTAGTCGGGGATGACTGATGATGACCAGTATGATGGAGCTTGGTGTTGATGTTAGTGATGATGATGTTGATGATGATGTTGTTGATGATGATGATGATGTTGATGTTGTTGATGTAGTCGGGGATGACTGATGACGACCAGTATGATGGAGGGTGTTGTTGATGTTGGTGATGATGTTGATGTTGTTGAAGTTGTTGATGTTAGTGTTGTTGATGTTGTTGATGTTGTTGATGATGTTGATGTTGTTGATGTAGTCGGGGATGACTGATGACGACCAGTATGATGGAGCTTGGTGTTTATGATGTTGATGTTGTTGATGTTGTTGATGATGTTGTTGATGATGATGATGATGTTGTTGATGTTGTTGATGTTGTTGATGTTGATGTTGATGTAGTCAGGGATGACTGATGACGACCAGTATGATGGAGCTTGGTGTTGATGTTGTTGATGATGTTGTTGATGTTGTTGATGTTGATGTTGATGATGATGTTGTTGATGTTGTTGATGTTGTTGATGTAGTCGGGGATGACTGATGACGACCAGTATGATGGAGCTTGGTGTTGATGATGTTGTTGATGATGTTGTTGATGTTGTTGATGTTGTTGATGTTGTTGATGTTGATGTTGATGTAGTCGGGGATGACTGATGACGACCAGTATGATGGAGCTTGGTGTTGATGTTGTTGATGTTGATGTTGATGTAGTCGGGGATGACTGATGACGACCAGTATGATGGAGCTTGGTGTTGATGTTGTTGATGTTGATGTTGATGTAGTCGGGGATGACTGATGACGACCAGTATGATGGAGCTTGGTGTTGATGTTGTTGATGTTGATGTTGATGTAGTCGGGGATGACTGATGACGACCAGTATGATGGAGCTTGGTGCGCCGGAGTGATGGACGAGAACCAGTGGCTGGAGGTGGACGCACGGAGACTCACCCAGTTCACGGGGGTCGTCACGCAGGGACGACAATCACTCACAGCGTGAGATACACCACCATCAACACCACCATCAACATCACCAACACCATCATCATCATCAACATCATCACAATCACTCACAGCGTGAGATACACCACCATCAACATCACCATCAACATCAACATCATCATCAACATCATCACAATCACTCACAGCGTGAGATACACCACCATCAACATCACCATCAACATCAACATCACTCACAGCGTGAGATACACCACCATCAACATCACCATCAACATCACCATCAACATCATCATCAACATCATCACAATCACTCACAGCGTGAGATACACCACCATCAACATCACCATCAACATCAACATCACTCACAGCGTGAGATACACCACCATCAACATCACCATCAACATCATCACCAACATCATCATCAACATCATCACAATCACTCACAGCGTGAGATACACCACCATCAACATCACCATCAACATCATCACCAACATCATCATCAACATCATCACAATCACTCACAGCGTGAGATACACCACCATCAACATCACCATCAACACCATCACCAACACCACCATCAACATCACCAACATCACTCACAGCGTGAGATACACCACCATCAACATCACCATCAACATCATCATCATCATCAACATCACCATCAACATCAACATCACTCACAGCGTGAGATACACCACCATCAACATCACCATCAACATCATCATCATCATCAACATCAACACCACCATCAACATCACTCACAGCGTGAGGTCCACCACCATCAACATCACCATCAACACCATCAACATCAACACCATCAACATCATTCACAGCGTGAGGTCCACCACCATCAACATCACCATCAACACCATCAACATCATCAACATCAACATCACTCACAGCGTGAGATACACCACCATCAACATCACCATCAACATCACCATCAACATCATCAACATCAACATCACTCACAGCGTGAGATACACCACCATCAACATCACCATCAACACCATCAACATCATCATCAACATCAACATCACTCACAGCGTGAGATACACCACCATCAACATCACCATCAACATCACCATCAACATCATCAACATCAACATCACTCACAGCGTGAGATACACCACCATCAACATCACCATCAACATCATCACCAACATCATCATCAACATCATCACAATCACTCACAGCGTGAGATACACCACCATCAACACCATCATCAACATCAACATCACCATCATCATCAACATCATCACAATCACTCACAGCGTGAGATACACCACCATCAACATCACCATCAACATCATCATCATCACTCACAGCATGAGGTCCACCACCATCAACATCACCAACATCATCATCATCATCAACATCATCAACATCATCATCATCACCATCACCACCATCAACACCATCATCAACATCAACAACATCATCACAATCAACATCAACATCACAATCATCATCACCATCAACATCATCACCATCACTCACAGCGTGAGATACACCACCATCACCACCATCACCACCATCATCAACATCATCAACATCATCATCATCATCAACATCATCATCATCATCATCAACATCATCATCAACATCATCAACATCATCACAATCACTCACAGCGTGAGATACACCACCACCATCACCAACATCATCACCATCATCAACATCACCAACATCATCACCATCACTCACAGCATGAGGTCCACCACCATCACCACCATCATCACCATCATCAACATCATCATCATCATCAACATCACCAACATCATCACCATCATCATCAACATCAACATCACAATCAACATCACCATCACATCATCAACATCACCATCAACAACATCATCAACATCACCACCATCATCATCACCATCATCATCATCAACATCACCAACATCATCACCATCACTCACAGCATGAGGTCCACCACCACACATCACCACCACCATCACCACCATCATCAACATCATCACAATCAACATCACCATCAACATCATCAACATCATCACAATCAACATCACCATCAACATCATCAACATCACCAACATCATCAACATCATCATCACCGACATCATCACCATCACTCACAGCGTGAGATCCACCACCACCAAAACCATCATCAATATCAACATCACCAACATCACCAACATCACCACCATCACCACCACCATCACCACCATCACCATCACCACCATCACCACCATCACCATCACCACCACCATCACCATCACCACCATCACCACCACCATCACCACCATCACCACCACCACCATCACCACCATCACCACCACCATCACCACCATCACCATCACCACCACCATCACCATCACCACCACCACCACCATCACCACCATCACCACCATCACCATCACCACCACCCCCACCACCATCACCATCACCACCATCACCACCATCACCACCATCACCACCATCACCACCATGACCACCACCATCACCACCATCACCATCACCACCACCATCACCATCACCACCATCACCACCCACCATCACCATCACCACCATCACCACCACCATCACCACCATCACCACCATCACCACCACCATCACCACCATCACCACCACCATCACCACCATCACCATCACCACCACCATCACCACCATCACCACCATCACCACCACCATCACCATCACCACCACCACCACCATCACCACCATCACCACCACCATCACCACCATCACCACCATCACCACCACCATCACCACCATCACCATCACCACCACCATCACCATCACCACCACCACCACCATCACCACCATCACCACCATCACCACCATCACCACCACCCCCACCACCATCACCATCACCACCATCACCACCATCACCACCATCACCACCATCACCACCATCACCACCACCATCACCACCATCACCATCACCACCACCATCACCATCACCACCACCATCACCACCACCATCACCATCACCACCATCACCACCACCATCACCACCATCACCACCATCACCACCACCATCACCACCATCACCACCATCACCACCACCATCACCACCATCACCATCACCACCACCATCACCACCATCACCACCATCACCATCACCACCACCCCCACCACCATCACCATCACCACCATCACCACCATCACCACCATCACCACCACCATCACCACCATCACCATCACCACCACCATCACCATCACCACCATCACCACCACCATCACCATCATCACCATCACCACCACCATCACCACCATCACCACCATCACCACCACCATCACCACCATCACCACCATCACCACCACCATCACCACCATCACCATCACCACCACCATCACCATCACCACCACCACCACCATCACCACCATCACCACCATCACCATCACCACCACCCCCACCACCATCACCATCACCACCATCACCACCACCATCACCACCATCACCACCACCACCATCACCACCATCACCACCATCACCACCTTCACCACCACCACCATCACCACCATGACCACCATCACCACCACCATCACCACCATCATCACCACCATCACCACCATCACCACCATCACCATCACCCCCACCATCACCACCATCACCACCATCACCACCATCACCACCATCACCACCATCACCACCACCATCACCACCATCATCACCACCATCACCACCATCACCACCACCATCACCACCATCATCACCACCATCACCACCATCACCACCATCACCATCACCACCATCACCACCACCATCACCTGTCTACCTGTGTACAGGTTGGAGTGGGTGACATCATTCACGGTCCTCTACAGCAATGACCATCACCACCATCACCACCATCACCACCATCACCACCACCATCACCACCATCACCACCACCATCACCACCATCACCACCATCACCTGTCTAACCTGTGTACAGGTTGGAGTGGGTGACATCATTCACGGTCCTCTACAGCAATGACCATCACCACCATCACCACCACCATCACCACCACCATCACCATCATCACCACCATCACCACCATCACCATCACCACCATCACCTGTCTACCTGTGTGCAGGTTGGAGTGGGTGACATCATTCACGGTCCTCTACAGCAATGACCATCACCACCATCACCACCATCACCACCACCATCACCACCATCACCACCATCATCACCACCATCACCATCACCACCATCACCTGTCTACCTGTGTGCAGGTTGGAGTGGGTGACATCATTCACGGTCCTCTACAGCAATGACCATCACCACCATCACCACCATCACCACCATCACCACCACCATCACCACCATCACCACCACCATCACCATCACCACCATCACCATCATCACCATCACCACCATCATCACCACCATCACCACCATCATCACCACCATCACCATCATCACCATCACCACCACCATCACCACCATCACCACCATCACCACCATCACCACCATCACCTGTCTACCTGTGTGCAGGTTGGAGTGGGTGACATCATTCACGGTCCTCTACAGCAATGACCATCACCACCATCACCACCATCACCATCACCACCATCACCTGTCTACCTGTGTGCAGGTTGGAGTGGGTGACATCATTCACGGTCCTCTACAGCAATGACCATCACCACCATCACCGACCATCACCATCACCACCATCACCATCATCACCATCACCACCATCATCACCACCATCACCACCATCATCACCACCATCACCATCATCACCATCACCACCACCATCACCACCATCACCATCATCACCATCACCACCATCATCACCACCATCACCATCACCACCATCACCACCATCACCACCATCACCACCATCACCATCATCACCATCACCACCACCATCACCACCATCACCATCACCACCATCACCTGTCTACCTGTGTGCAGGTTGGAGTGGGTGACATCATTCACGGTCCTCTACAGCAATGACCATCACCACCACCACCACCATCACCACCATCACCACCATCACCTGTCTACCTGTGTGCAGGTTGGAGTGGGTGACATCATTCATGGTCCTCTACAGCAATGACCATCACCACCATCACCACCACCACCACCATCACCACCATCACCACCATCACCTGTCTACCTGTGTGCAGGTTGGAGTGGGTGACATCATTCACGGTCCTCTACAGCAATGACCATCACCACCACCACCACCATCACCACCATCACCACCATCACCTGTCTACCTGTGTGCAGGTTGGAGTGGGTGACATCATTCATGGTCCTCTACAGCAATGACCATCACCACCATCACCACCATCACCATCACCACCATCACCTGTCTACCTGTGTGCAGGTTGGAGTGGGTGACATCATTCACGGTCCCTCTACAGCAATGACCATCACCACCATCACCACCATCACCATCACCACCATCACCATCATCACCATCACCACCATCATCACCACCATCACCACCATCATCACCACCATCACCATCATCACCATCACCACCACCATCACCACCATCACCATCATCACCATCACCACCATCATCACCACCATCACCATCACCACCATCACCACCATCACCACCATCACCACCATCACCATCATCACCATCACCACCACCATCACCACCATCACCATCACCACCATCACCTGTCTACCTGTGTGCAGGTTGGAGTGGGTGACATCATTCACGGTCCTCTACAGCAATGACCATCACCACCACCACCACCATCACCACCATCACCACCATCACCTGTCTACCTGTGTGCAGGTTGGAGTGGGTGACATCATTCACGGTCCTCTACAGCAATGACCATCACCACCACCACCACCATCACCACCATCACCACCATCACCTGTCTACCTGTGTGCAGGTTGGAGTGGGTGACATCATTCATGGTCCTCTACAGCAATGACAGCCACAGCTGGGAGACTTACCAGGAGGGTGAACACGAGATGGTGAGTGGGGGGCAGGGGACCCCCACTACCACCACTACCACCACCACTACTACTACTACAACCACTACCACAACTACAACCAATACCAACCACCACCACTACCACCACTACTATTACTACTACCACCTCTACTACCACAACCACCACTACCTCCACAACCACCACTACCACTACTATCACCATAACCACTACCATCACCACTAAAATCTCCACCACCACTACCACCACTACCACCACTACTACTACCACAACCACCACCACCACTACTACCACTACTACTACCACTACTACCACTACTACTACCACTACCATCTCCACCACCACTACCACCACTACCACCACTACTACCACCACCACCACCACCACAACCACCACCACCTCTCTCTCTCCCCAGGTGTTCCAGGCGAACGTAGACCCAGAGACTCCGCTATGGAACGAGTTCCTCTACCCACCACCACCACAACCACCACAACCACCACCACCACAACCACCACCACAGCCACCACCACAACCACCACCACAACCACCACAACCACCACCACCTCTCTCTCTCCCCAGGTGTTCCAGGCAAACGTGGACCCAGAGACTCCGCTGTGGAACGAGTTCCTCTACCCACCACCACCACAACCACCACCACCACCACCACAACCACCACCCACAACCAAGACCACAACCACCACAACCACCACCACCTCTCTCTCTCCCCAGGTGTTCCAGGCAAACGTGGACCCAGAGACTCCGCTGTGGAACGAGTTCCTCTACCCACCACCACCACAACCACCACCACCACCACCACAACCACCACCACAACCAAGACCACAACCACCACAACCACCACCACCTCTCTCTCTCCCCAGGTGTTCCAGGCAAACGTGGACCCAGAGACTCCGCTGTGGAACGAGTTCCTCTACCCACCACCACCACAACCACCACCACCACCACCACAACCACCACCACAACCAAGACCACAACCACCACAACCACCACCACCTCTCTCTCTCCCCAGGTGTTCCAGGCAAACGTGGACCCAGAGACTCCGCTGTGGAACGAGTTCCTCTACCCACCACCACCACAACCACCACCACCACCACCACAACCACCACCACAACCAAGACCACAACCACCACAACCACCACCACCTCTCTCTCTCCCCAGGTGTTCCAGGCAAACGTGGACCCAGAGACTCCGCTGTGGAACGAGTTCCTCTACCCACCACCACCACCACAACCACCACCACCACCACCACAACCACAACCACCACCACAACCACCACCACAACCACCACCACAACCACCACAACCACCACCACAACCACCACCACAACCACCACCACAACCACCACAACCACCACCACCTCTCTCTCTCCCCAGGTGTTCCAGGCGAACGTAGACCCAGAGACTCCGCTGTGGAACGAGTTCCTCTACCCACCACCACCACAACCACCACCACCACCACCACAACCACCACCACAACCAAGACCACAACCACCACAACCACCACCACCTCTCTCTCTCCCCAGGTGTTCCAGGCAAACGTGGACCCAGAGACTCCGCTATGGAACGAGTTCCTCTACCCGGTTGTGTCACGATACATCCGCATCAACCCACGAACCTGGCACCGGCAGGCCGAGGGTGGACTCATCTGCATGAGGGTGGAGCTCATGGGATGCCCCCTTGAAGGTGGACTAAGCCGTGGTGGTGGTGGGGGTGGTGGATGGTGGTGGGGGTGGGTGGTGGTGGTGGTGGTGTGAGGGTGGTGGTGGAGGTGGTGGTGGTGGTGGTGGTGGTGGAGGTGGTGGTGGTTGGGGTGGGTGGTGGTGGTGTGAGGGTGGAGGTGGGTGGAGGTGGTGGTGGTGGTGGAGGTGGTGGAGGTGATGGTGGTAGAGGTGGTGGTGGTGGAGGTGGTGGGGGTGTTGGAGGTGGTGGTGGAGGTGGTGGTGTTGGTGGTAGTGGGGGTGGTGGTGGTGGTGGTGGTGGTGGAGGTGGTGGAGGTGGTGGTGGTGGAGGTAGCGGTGGGTGGTGGTGGGTGGAGGTGGTGATGGTGGAGGTGGTGGTGATGGTGGTGGTGGAGGTGATGGACGTGGTGGTGGAGGTGTTGTTGGTGGTGGTGGTATCATCACTCCACTTATTCATCCCATTGTCCAACGTTTCGCGGCAGACCCCAACAACTACTACCACGGGCGCAATGAGGCCACCACCTCTGACGATCTGGACTACCGCCACCACAACTACAAGGACATGAGGCAGGTGTGGTCTCGAGTCCGCCACCACCACCACCACAACAACCACAACAACCAAAAACACTACCACAACCACCACCACAACCACAACCACCACAACCACCACTACCATCGCCACAACTACCAACAACACCACCACCTCCACCGCCACCACAACTACAAGGACATGAGGCAGGTGTGGTCTCGAGTCCGCCACCACCACCACCACCACCACCACCACAACCACCACAACCACCACTACCATCACCACAACAACCACAACAACCACCACCACCTCCACCACCACCACACAACAACCACAACAACCACCACTACCATCACCACAACAACCAACAACACTACCACAACCACCACCACAACCACAACCACAACCACCACCCCCACCATCACCACCATCATCACCACCACCATAATCACCACCACCATCACCACAACCATCATCACCATCACCATCATCACCACCACCATCTCCACCACCACCACAACCACAACAACCAACAACACCACCACCACCCCCAACACCACCACAACCACAACACCACCACCACCACCCCCACCACCACCACCACCACCACCCCCACCACCACCACCCCGACCACCACCACCACCACCCCCACCACCACCCCCACCACCACCACCCCCACCACCACCACCCCGACCACCACCACCACCACCCCCACCACCACCACCACCCCCACCACCACCACCACACCACCCCCCACCACCACCACCCCGACCACCACCACCACCACCACCCCCACCACCACCACCCCGACCACCACCACCACCACCACCCCCACCACCACCCCCACCACCCCCACCACCACCACCCCCACCACCCCCACCACCACCACCACCCCCACCACCCCCACCACCCCCACCACCACCACCCCCACCACCCCCACCACCCCCACCACCACCACCCCCACCACCACCACCCCCACCACCACCCCCCACCACCACCCCCACCACCACCCCCACCACCACCACCCCCCACCACCCCCACCACCCCCACCACCACCACCCCCACCACCACCACCACCACCCCCACCACCACCACCCCCACCACCACCACCACCCCGACCACCACCACCACCGCTGACACCTCACACAGTAAAGCACAGAGTAGTATAGCTACTATATAGACTCAGGGTGTGGAGACCCCCCCCCCACTATCCACCACTCTTCCCCCCACTACCACCACCCACCACCCACTCACCCACTCACCCACCCACCCACTCATCCACTCACCCACCAACTCACCTAGCCACCCACTCACCCACCCACCCACTCACCCACTCTCTCACCCCACCCACCCACTCACTCACCCACCCACTCACCCACCCACCCACTCACCCACTCACTCATCCACTCACCCACCCACCCACTCACTCACCCACCCACCCACTCACTCACCCACCCACCCACTCACTCACCCACCCACTCACCCACCTACCCACCACCCACCCACTCACCACCCACCCACCCACCACCCACTTACCCACCCACTCACCCACCCACCACCCACCACCCACTTACCCACCCACCCACTCACACCACCTACCCACCACCCACCCACTCACTCACCCACCCACCACCCACCCACTCACCCACCCACCCACCCACCCACCCACCACCCACCCACCCACCCACCCACCCACTCACCCACCACCCACCCACTCACCCACTCACCCACTCATCCACCCACCCACCACCTACCCACCCACCCACTCACTCACCCACCCACTCACTCACCCACCTACCCACTCACCCACCCACCCACCCACTCACTCACCCACCCACCCACCCACCACCCACCACCCACGCACTCACTCACCCACTCACCCACCCACCACCCACCCACCCACTCACCCACCACCCACCCACTCACCCACTCATCCACCCACCCACCCACTCACCCACCCACTCACCCACTCACTCACCCACACACCCACCCACGCACGCACCCACCCACTCACTCACCCACCCACCCACCACCCACCCACCCACTCACCCACCCACCTACCCACGCATTCACCCACCACCCACCCACCCACTCACCCACTCATCCACCCACTCACCCACCCACCCACTCACCCACCCACCCACTCACTCACCCACCAACTCACTCACTCACCCACCCACCCCCCACCCACTCACCCACTCACTCACCCACCCACCTACTCACCCACCCACTCATCCACTCACCCACCCACTCACCCACTCACTCACCCACCCACCCACCCCCCACCCACTCACCCACTCACTCACCCACCCACCCACCCACTCACCCACCCACTCACCCACCCACCCACCCACTCACCCACTCACCCACCACTCACCCACTCATCCACTCACTCACACACCCACCCACTCACCCACCCACCCACTCACCGACCCACTCACCCACTCACTCACCCACCCACCCACCCCCCACCCACTCACCCACTCACCCACCCACTCACTCACCCACCCACCCACTCACCCACCCACTCACCCACCCACCCACCCACCCACTCACCCACCCACTCACCCACTCACCCACTCACTCACACACCCACCCACTCACCCACCCACTCACCCACCCACCCACCCACCCACTCACCGACCCACTCACCCACTCACTCACCCACCCACCCACCCACCCCCCACCCACTCACCCACTCACCCACCCACTCACCCACCCACCCACTCACTCACTCACCCACCCACCCACCCCACTCACCCACTCATTCCCACTCATCCCATCCACCCACCACCCACCCACCCACCCACTCACCCACCCACTCACCCACCCACTCACCCACCCACCCACCCACCCACCCACCCACCCACTCACCCACCCACTCATCCACTCACCCACCCACTCACCCACCCACCCACCCACCCACGCACTCACCCACCCACCCACCCACCTACCCACCCACTCACCCACCCACCCACCCACCCACCCACTCACCCACCCACCCACCCACTCACCCACCCACCCACGCACTCACCCACCCACCCACCCACCTACCCACCCACCCACCCACCCACTCACCCACCCACCCACCCACTCACCCACCCACCCACCCACTCACTCACCCACTCACCCACCACCCACCCACCCACCACCCACCCACCCACTCACTTACCCACCCACACACCCACCCACCCACTCACCCCCTCACCCACTCACCCACCCACCCACTCACCCACCCACTCACCCACTCACCCACTCACCCATCCACTCACCCACTCACCCACCCACTCACCCCCTCACCCACACACCCACCCACTCACTCACCCACCACCCACTCACTCACCCACCCACCCACCCACCCACCCACCCACTCACTCACTCACCCACCCACTCACCCACCAACTCACTCACTCAACCACCCCACTCACCCACTCACTCACCCACCCACTCACTCACCCACCCACCCACCCACTCACCCACTCACCCACCCACCCACCCACCCACCCACTCACCCACCCACCCACCACCCACTCACCCACCCACCCACCCACTCACCCACTCACCCCACCCACTCACCCACCCACCCACTCACCCACCCACTCACCCACCCACCCACCCACTCACCCACTCACCCACCCACCCACTCACTCACCCACTCACTCACTCACTCACCCACCCACCCACCCACCCACTCACCCACCCACCCACTCACTCACCCACCCACCCCCTCACCCATCCACCCACCCACTCACCCACCCACCCACCCACCTACCCACCACCCACTCACCCACCCACCCACCTACCCACCCACTCACTCACCCCACTCACCCACCACCCCACCCACTCACTCACCCACCCACTCACCCACTCACTCACCCACTCACCCACCCACCCACCCACCTACCCACCACCCACTCACCCACCCTGGAACAGCTGATGAAGACTGTGAACGAGGACTGTCCGGACATCACGAGGATCTACAACATCGGCAAGACGAACGAGAGCCGCAAGATCTACGCCATGGAGATCTCAGACAACCCGGGAGAACACGAATTGGGTGGGTGGGTGAGTGGGTGGGTGAGTGGGTGGGTGGGTGGGTGAGTGAGTGAGTGGGTGAGTGGGTGGGTGGGTGAGTGAGTGGGTGGGTGAATGGGTGGGTGGGTGAGTGAGTGGGTGAGTGGGTGGGTGGGTGAGTGAGTGAGTGGGTGGGTGAGTGGGTGGGTGGCTGAGTGAGTGGGTGAGTGAGTGGGTGTGTGAGTGAGTGGGTGGGTGGGTGAGTGGGTGGGTGGGTGAGTGAGTGGGTGAGTGGGTGAGTGGGTGGGTGAGTGGGTGGGTGGGTGAGTGGGTGAGTGAGTGAGTGAGTGGGTGAGTGAGTGGGTGGGTGGGTGAGTGAGTGAGTAGGTAAGTGAGTGGGTGGGTGGGTGAGTGAGTGAGTGGGTGAGTGAGTGAGTGAGTGGGTGAGTGGGTGAGTGGGTGGGTGGGTGGGTGGGTGAGTGGGTGAGTGAGTGGGTGAGTGGGTGGGTGGATGGGTGAGTGGGTGGGTGGGTGAGTGGGTGGGTGGGTGAGTGAGTGGGTGGGTGGGTGAGTGGGTGAGTGGGTGGGTGGGTGAGTGAGTGGGTGAGTGGGTGGGTGGGTGGGTGAGTGAGTGAGTGGGTGAGTGGGTGGGTGGGTGGGTGGGTGAGTGAGTGAGTGGGTGAGTGAGTGGGTGAGTGAGTGAGTGAGTGGGTGAGTGGGTGGGTGAGTGGGTGGGTGAGTGAGTGAGTGTGTGGGTGAGTGAGTGGGTGAGTGGGTGGGTGGGTGAGTGGGTGGGTGGGTGAGTGAGTGGGTGGGTGGGTGAGTGAGTGGGTGAGTGGGTGGTGGGTGGGTGGGTGAGTGGGTGGGTGGGTGAGTGAGTGAGTGAGTGAGTGAGTGAGTGGGTGGGTGGGTGGGTGGGTGGGTGGGTGAGTGAGTGGGTGGCTGAGTGAGTGGGTGAGTGGGTGGGTGGTGAGTGAGTGGGTGGGTGGGTGGGTGGGTGGGTGAGTGAGTGAGTGGGTGGGTGAGTGGGTGGGTGGGTGGGTGAGTGAGTGAGTGAATGGGTGGGTGGGTGGGTGAGTGAGTGGGTGAGTGGGTGAGTGAGTGGGTGGTGAGTGGGTGGGTGAGTGGGTGGGTGTGTGAGTGAGTGGGTGGGTGAGTGGGTGGGTGGGTGTGAGTGAGTGGGTGAGTGGGTGGGTGGGTGGTTGGGTGAGTGAGTGGGTGGGTGGGTGGGGGAGTGAGTGGGTGGGTGTGTGGGTAGGGTGAGTGGGTGGGTGAGTGGGTGGGTGGGTGGGTGAGTGGGTGAGTGGGTGAGTGTGTGGGTGAGTGCGTGGGTGGGTGAGTGGGTGAGTGGGTGGGTGAGTGGGTGGGTGGGTGAGTGGGTGAGTGAGTGAGTGAGTGGTTGAGTGAGTGGGTGGGTGAGTGGGTGAGTGAGTGAGTGGGTGAGTGAGTGGGTGGGTGGGTGGGTGAGTGAGTTAGTTAATGAGTGAATGAGT
>NW_027621586.1:65000-92500 GCF_964198595.1 Lampetra fluviatilis | reverse complement strand
ACCTCAACTCGCTCCTGTGGGAGTCCATGGATCGGGAGTCTGGCCCACAGACGATTCCCAACCATCACATCCCCGTGCCGGAGTGGTACAACCAGCCGGAGGCGCGGGTGAGAGACCCACAGACTCACACAGAGACCCACAGACCCACACAGAGACCCACAGACCCACACAGAGACCCACAGACTCACACAGAGACTCACACAGAGAACCACAGACTCACACAGAGACCCACAGACCCACACAGAGACCCACAGACTCACACGGAGACCCACAGACCCACACAGAGACCCACAGACCCACACAGAGACCCACAGACTCACACAGAGACTCACACAGAGAACCACAGACTCACACAGAGACCCACACAGAGACCCACAGACTCACACAGAGACCCACAGACTCACACGGAGACCCACAGACCGACACAGAGACCCACAGACCCACACAGAGACCCACAGACCCACACAGAGACCCACACAGAGACCCACAGACTCACACAGAGACCCACAGACCCACACAGAGACCCACAGACCCACAGAGAGACCCACAGACTCACACAGAGACCCACACAGAGACCCACAGACTCACACAGAGACCCACAGACCCACACAGAGACCCACAGACCCACACAGAGACCCACAGACTCACCACAGAGGGTTCCCAAACATCACATCCCTGTGCCTGAGTCGTACAACCAGCCGGAGGCGCGGGTGAGTGGGCACGGACTCACACGGAGAGACAGACAGACTCACAGACTCACACAGAGACCCATACAGAGACCCACAGACTCACACAGAGACTCACAGACTCACACAGAGACCCACAGACTCACGCAGAGACTCACACAGAGACCCACTGACTCACACAGAGACCCACAGACTCACACAGAGACCCACACAGAGACCCACAGACCCACAGACTCACACAGAGACCCACAGACTCACACAGAGACTCACAGACTCACACAGAGACTCACACAGAGACCCACAGACTCACCACAGAGACCCACGGACTCACACAGAGACTCCCAGACTCACACGGAGACCCATACAGAGACCCACAGACCCACAGACTCACACAGAGACCCACAGACTCACACAGAGACGCACAGACTCACACAGAGACTCACACAGAGACCCACAGACTCACACAGAGACCCACAGAGAGACCCACAGACTCACACAGAGACCCACAGACCCACACAGAGACCCACAGAGAGACCCACAGACTCACACAGAGACCCACAGACCCACACAGAGACCCACAGACCCACACAGAGACCCACAGAGAGACCCACAGACTCACACAGAGACCCACAGACCCACACAGAGACCCACAGAGAGACCCACAGACTCACACAGAGACCCACGGACTCACACAGAGACTCATACAGAGACCCATACAGAGACCCACGGACTCACACAGAGACTCACACAGAGACCCACACAGAGACCCACAGAGAGACCCACAGACTCACACAGAGACCCACAGAGAGAGACCCACAGACTCACACAGAGACCCACAGAGAGACCCACAGACTCACACAGAGACCCACAGACCCACACAGAGACCCACAGACCCACACAGAGACTCACACAGAGACCCACACAGAGACCCACACAGAGACCCACAGACTCACACAGAGACCCACAGACCCACACAGAGACCCACACACCCACACAGAGACCCACACAGAGACCCACAGACTCACACAGAGACCCACGGACTCACACAGAGACTCACACAGAGACCCACACAGAGACCCAAACAGAGACCCACAGACCCACACAGAGACCCAAACAGAGACCCACAGACTCACACAGAGACCCACAGACCCACACAGAGACCCACAGACCCACACAGAGACCCAAACAGAGACCCACAGACTCACACAGAGACCCACAGACTCACACAGAGACTCACACAGAGACCCACACAGAGACCCAAACAGAGACCCACAGACCCACACAGAGACCCAAACAGAGACCCACAGACTCACACAGAGACCCACAGACCCAAACAGAGACCCACAGACCCACACAGAGACCCAAACAGAGACCCACAGACTCACACAGAGACCCACAGACTCACACAGAGACTCACACAGAGACCCACGGACTCACACAGAGACTCACACAGAGACCCACGGACTCACACAGAGACCCATACAGAGACTCACAGAGACTCAAACAGAGACCCACAGACTCACACAGAGACTCACAGACTCACACAGAGACCCACAGATTCACACAGAGACCCACAGACTCACGCAGAGACTCACACAGAGACCCACTGACTCACACAGAGACCCACAGACTCACGCAGAGACTCACACAGAGACCCACAGACTCACACAGAGACTCCCAGACTCACACGGAGACCCACACAGAGACTCACAGACTCACACAGAGACCCACAGACTCACACAGAGACCCACACAGAGACCCACAGACTCACACAGAGACTCACACAGAGACTCACAGACACACACAGAGACCCACAGACTCACACAGAGACCCACAGACTCACACAGAGACCCACAGACTCACACGGAGACCCACAGACTCACACAGAGACTCACACAGAGACCCACAGACTCACACGGAGAACCACAGATTCACACGGAGACCCACAGACTCACACGGAGAACCACAGACTCACACAGAGACCCACACAGAGACCCACAGACTCACACGGAGACCCACAGACTCACACGGAGAACCACAGACTCACACAGAGACCCACACAGAGACCCACAGACTCACACAGAGACCCACAGACTCACACGGAGAACCACAGACTCACACAGAGACTCACAGACTCACACAGAGACCCACACAGAGACCCACAGACTCACACAGAGACACACAGAGACCCACAGACTCACACAGAGACCCACGGACTCACACAGAGACTCACAGACTCACACAGAGACCCACAGACTCACACAGAGACTCACAGACTCACACAGAGACCCACACAGAGACCCACAGACTCACACGGAGAACCACAGACTCACACAGAGACCCACAGACTCACACAGAGACTCACACAGAGACCCACAGACTCACACGGAGAACCACAGACTCACACGGAGACCCACAGACTCACACGGAGAACCACAGACTCACACAGAGACCCACACAGAGACCCACAGACTCACACGGAGACCCACAGACTCACACAGAGACTCACAGACTCACACAGAGACTCACAGACTCACACAGAGACCCACAGACTCACATAGAGACCCCCACCCCCCCCCCCACCACCACCCCCACCACCCTCACCCCCTCACCCCCCAACCCCCACCTCCACCACCCCCACCCCCACCCCCCCACCTCCCCCCACCTCCCCACCCCCCCACCCCCCCACCCCCCCTCCCCCACCCCACCCCACCCCCCCACCCCTCCACCCCACCCACCCCACCAGGTTGCGTCTGAGACCCGGGCCCTCATCTCGTGGATGGAGAAATTCGACTTCGTGTTGAGCGGCAATCTCCGTGGCGGGGAGCTGGTGGCAACCTTCCCCTACGACATGGCTCGGTCCTTCTGGAAGGCCCGCGAGTTCTCACCCACTCCAGATGAACAGGTGATGGGTCACCCACTCAGTCAGTCAGTCAACCACTCAGCCACTCGCTCAGCCACTCACTCAGCCACTCAGCCACTCACTCACTCACTCAGCCACTCACTCACCCACCCGTGGCGGGGAGCTGGTGGCGACCTTCCCCTACGACATGGCTCGGTCCTTCTGGAAGGCCCGCGAGTTCTCACCCACTCCAGATGAACAGGTGATGGGTCAACCACTCAGCCACTCATTCAGTCACTCAGTCAGTCAGTCACTCACTCACTCACCCACCCGTGGCGGGGAGCTGGTGGCGACCTTCCCCTACGACATGGCTCGGTCCTTCTGGAAGGCCCGCGAGTTCTCACCCACTCCAGATGAACAGGTCAACCACTCAGCCACTCACTCAGCCACTCAGTCAGTCAGTCACTCACTCACTCATTCAGTCACTCACTCGCTCAGCCACTCGCTCACTCACTCAGCCACTCACTCACTAAGCCACTCACCCACTCAGCCACTTACTCACTCAGCCACTCACTCAGCCACTCACTCAGCCACTCAGCCACTCACTCACCCACTCAGTCACTCACTCACCCACCCGTGGCGGGGAGCTGGTGGCGTCCTTCCCCTACGACATGGTGAGGTCCTTCTGGAAGGCCCGCGAGTTCTCACCCACTCCAGACGAGCAGGTGATGGGTCAACCACTCAGTCAGTCAGTCAGTCAGCCAGTCAGTCAGTCACTCGCTCAGCCACTCACTCAGTCAGTCACTCACTCAGCCACTCACTCACTCACTCACTCACTCGCTCAGCCACTCACTCACTCAGCCACTCACTCACTCAGTCAGTCAGCCACTCACCCACTCAGCCACTCACTCACTCAGCCACTCACTCACTCAGCCACTCACTCACTCAGTCAGTCAGTCAGCCACTCACTCAGTCAGTCAGTCACTCACTCACTCAGCCACTCACTCAGCCACTCACTCAGTCACTCACTCAGTCACTCACTCACCCACCCGTGGCGGGGAGCTGGTGGCGACCTTCCCCTACGACATGGCGAGGTCCTTCTGGAAGGCCCGCGAGTTCTCACCCACTCCAGACGATCAGGTGATGGGTCACCCACTCAGTCACCCACTCAGTCAGTCATTCAGTCACTCAGTCAGTCAGTCACTCACTCACTCAGCCACTCACTCACTCACTCAGTCAGTCACTCACTCACTCAACCAGTCACTCACTCAGCCACTCACTCAGCCACTCACTCACTCAGTCAGTCAGTCAGCCACTCAGCCACTCACTCACTAATTCAGTCACTCACTCGCTCAGCCACTCGCTCATTCACTCAGCCACTCACTCACTCAGCCACCCACCCACTCACCCACCCACCCACTTACTCACTCACTCACTCACCCACCCATCCACTTAGCCACTCACCCACTCACTCACCCACCCACTCACCCACCCACTCACCCACCCACCCACCCACTCACTCACCCACCCACCCACCCACCCACTCACCCACTCACTCACCCACTCACCCACTCACCCACCCACCCACTCACCCACTCACCCACCCACTCACCCACCCACTCACCCACTCACCCACCCACCCACTCACCCTCTAGGTGTTCCGCTGGTTGGCGTTTGCGTTTGCCTCCACGCACCGCACGATGGCGGTGTCGGGACGACGAGTTTGTCACTCGGACGACTTCACCAAGGAGGGGAGCGTCGTGAACGGAGCCGCCTGGCACACCGTGGCGGGCAGTGAGTCACTCACTCAGTCACTCACTCAGTCACTCACTCAGTCACTCAGTCACTCAGTCAGTCACCCACCCATCCACCCTCCCTCTTGCCCACTCACTCACCCGCTCACCCACCCACTTACTCACCCACCCACCCACTCACCCACTCACTCACTCACCCACCCACCCACCCACTCACCAACTCACCCACCCACTCACCCACTCACTCACTCACCCACCCACCCACTCACCCACCCACCCACTCACCCACCCACCCACTCACCCACCCACCCACCCACTCACCCACCCACCCACCCACTCACTCACTCACTCACCCACCCACCCACTCACTCACCCACTCACCCACCCACTCACCCACTCACCCACCCACCCACTCACCCACCCACTCACCCACCCACCCACTCACTCACCCACCCACCCACCCACCCACTCACTCACTCACTCACCCACCCACCCACTCACTCACCCACTCACCCACCCACTCACCCACTCACCCACCCACCCACTCACCCACCCACTCACCCACCCACCCACCCACTCACCCACCCACCCACCCACCCACTCACTCACTCACTCACCCACCCACCCACTCACTCACCCACTCACCCACCCACTCACTCACCCACTCACCCACCCACTCACCCACTCACTCACTCACCCACCCACCCACTCACTCACCCACCCACTCACTCACTCACCCACCCACCCACTCACTCACCCACCCACCCACTCACCCACCCACCCACTCACCCACCCACCCACCCACCCACTCACTCACTCACTCACCCACCCACCCACTCACTCACCCACTCACCCACCCACTCACCCACTCACCCACCCACCCACCCACTCACCCACCCACTCACCCACTCACCCACCCACTCACCCACCCACCCACCCACCCACCCACTCACTCACTCACTCACCCACCCACCCACTCACTCACCCACTCACCCACCCACCCACTCACTCACCCACTCACCCACCCACTCACCCACTCACTCACTCACCCACCCACCCACTCACTCACCCACCCACTCACTCACCCACTCACCCACCCACCCACCCACTCACTCACCCACCCACCCACTCACTCACTCACCCACCCACCCACTCACTCACTCACCCACTCACCCACCCACTCACTCACCCACCCACTCACCCACACACTCACCCGCTCACCCACCCACTTACTCACCCACCCACCCACTCACCCACCCACTCACCCACCCACCCACTCACCCACCCACTCACCCACCCACCCACCCACTCACCCACCCACCCACCCACCCACCCACTCACTCACTCACTCACTCACTCACCCACCCACCCACTCACTCACTCACTCACCCACCCACTCACCCACTCACCCACCCACCCACCCACTCACCCACCCACTCACCCACCCACTCACCCACCCACCCACCCACCCACTCACTCACTCACTCACCCACCCACCCACCCACCCACTCACTCACCCACTCACCCACCCACCCACTCACTCACCCACTCACCCACCCACTCACCCACTCACTCACTCACCCACCCACCCACTCACTCACCCACCCACCCACTCACTCACCCACCCACCCACTCACCCACCCACCCACCCACCCACTCACCCACCCACCCACCCACTCACCCACCCACCCACCCACCCACCCACCCACTCACTCACTCACTCACTCACCCACCCACCCACTCACTCACCCACTCACCCACCCACTCACCCACTCACCCACCCACCCACCCACTCACCCACCCACTCACCCACTCACCCACCCACTCACCCACCCACCCACCCACCCACTCACTCACTCACTCACCCACCCACCCACTCACTCACCCACTCACCCACCCACCCACTCACTCACCCACTCACCCACCCACTCACCCACTCACTCACTCACCCACCCACCCACTCACTCACCCACCCACTCACTCACCCACTCACCCACCCACCCACCCACCCACCCACTCACTCACCCACCCACCCACTCACTCACTCACCCACCCACCCACCCACTCACTCACTCACCCACCCACTCACCCACCCACTCACCCGCTCACCCACCCACTTACTCACCCACCCACCCACTCACCCACCCACCCACTCACCCACCCACTCACTCACCCACTCACTCACTCACCCACCCACCCACTCACCCACCCACCCACTCACTCACTCACTCACCCACCCACCCACTCACTCACTCACTCACTCACCCACCCACCCACTCACTCACCCACTCACCCACCCACTCACCCACTCACCCACCCACCCACCCACTCACCCACCCACTCACCCACTCACCCACCCACTCACCCACCCACCCACCCACTCACCCACTCACTCACTCACTCACCCACCCACCCACTCACTCACCCACTCACCCACCCACCCACTCACTCACCCACTCACCCACCCACTCACCCACTCACTCACTCACCCACCCACCCACTCACTCACCCACCCACTCACTCACCCACTCACCCACCCACCCACCCACTCACTCACCCACCCACCCACTCACTCACCCACCCACCCACCCACCCACTCACTCACTCACCCACTCACCCACCCACTCACTCACCCACCCACTCACCCACCCACTCACCCGCTCACCCACCCACTTACTCACCCACCCACCCACTCACCCACCCACCCACTCACCCACCCACCCACTCACCCACCCACTCACCCACCCACCCACCCACTCACCCACCCACCCACCCACCCACTCACTCACTCACTCACCCACCCACCCACTCACTCACCCACTCACCCACCCACTCACCCACTCACCCACCCACCCACTCACCCACCCACTCACCCACCCACTCACCCACCCACCCACCCACCCACCCACTCACTCACTCACTCACCCACCCACCCACTCACTCACCCACTCACCCACCCACCCACTCACTCACCCACTCACCCACCCACTCACCCACTCACTCACTCACCCACCCACCCACTCACTCACCCACCCACTCACTCACCCACCCACCCACTCACCCACCCACCCACCCACTCACCCACCCACCCACCCACTCACCCACCCACCCACCCACTCACTCACTCACTCACTCACCCACCCACCCACTCACTCACCCACTCACCCACCCACTCACCCACTCACCCACCCACCCACCCACTCACCCACCCACTCACCCACTCACCCACCCACTCACCCACCCACCCACCCACCCACCCACCCACTCACTCACTCACTCACTCACCCACCCACCCACTCACTCACCCACTCACTCACCCACTCACCCACCCACTCACCCACTCACTCACTCACCCACCCACCCACTCACTCACCCACCCACTCACTCACCCACTCACCCACCCACCCACTCACTCACCCACCCACCCACTCACTCACTCACCCACCCACCCACCCACTCACTCACCCACCCACTCACCCACCCACTCACCCGCTCACCCACCCACTTACTCACCCACCCACCCACTCACCCACCCACCCACTCACCCACCCACCCACTCACCCACCCACCCACCCACTCACCCACCCCGCTGTGTGTGTGTGTGTGACCCAGGCATGGCCGACTTCAGCTACCTGCACACGAACTGCCTGGAGGTGACTATGGAGCTCGGCTGTGACAAGTTCCCGCACGAGACCGAGTTGCCACACGAGTGGGAGAATTCACGCGAGGCACTGCTGGTCTACATGGAGCAGGTGAGGGCGGGGGGGGGGGGGAGTGAGTGGTGGGGGGGTGAGTGGGGGTGGTGAGGTGGGGGGGGTGGGTGGGTCATTCACCCAGTCATCCACTCAGTCACTCAGTCACTCACTCACTCACACATTCACTCGCTCACTCACTCACCCACTCACTCACCCACTCACTCACCCACTCACTCAGCCACTCACTCACTCAGCCACTCACTCAGCCACTCACTCAGCCACTCACCCACTCACTGGCTCACCCACTCAGCCACTCACTCAGCCACTCACTCACTCACCCACTCACTCAGCCACTCACTCAGCCACTCACCCACTCACTGGCTCACCCACTCACTCACTCACTCAGCCACTTACTCACTCAGCCACTCACTCAGCCACTCACTCAGCCACTCACCCACTCACTGGCTCACCCACTCAGCCACTCACTCGCTCACTCAGTCACTCACCCACTCACGAGGCGCTGCTGGTCTACATGGAGCAGGTGAGGGGGAGGGTGAGTGGGGTGGTGAGTGGGTGGTGGTGAGGTGGGTGGGTCACTCAGCCAGTCATCCACTCAGTCACTCAGTCACTCACTCACACATTCACTCGCTCACTCACTCACCCACTCACTCACCCACTCACTCACCCACTCACTCAGCCACTCACTCAGCCACTCACTCATTCACTCACTCAGCCACTCACTCACTCAGCCACTCACTCAGCCACTCACTCACTCACCCACCCACCCACCCACTCACTCACTCACTCACCCACTCACTCACCCACTCACTCACCCACTCATCCACTCACTCACTCACTCACCCACTCACTCACTCACACACTCACCCACTCACGAGGCACTGCTGGTCTACAAGGAGCAGGTGAGGGGGGTGGTGAGGGGTGGTGAGGTGGTGGTGAGGTGGTGGTGAGCCAGTCATCCACTCACTCGCTCACTCACCCACTCAGTCACTCACTCACCCACTCACTCACTCACTCATCCACTCACTCACTCACTCACCCACTCACTCACCCACTCACTCAGCCACTCACTCACTCACCCACCCACCCACCCACTCACTCACTCACTCACCCACTCACTCACCCACTCACTCACCCACTCATCCACTCACTCACTCACTCACTCACCCACTCACTCACTCAGTAACTCACTCACTCACGAGAGGCACTGCTGGTCTACATGGAACAGGTGAGGGGGGTGGTGAGGTGGTGGTGAGGTGGTGGTGAGGTGGTGAGTGGGGGGGGTGGTGAGCCAGTCATCCACTCAGTCACTCACCCACTCAGCCACTCGCTCGCTCATCCACTCGCTCATCCACTCACCCACTCACTCACTCAGTCACTCACTCACTCAGTCACTCACTCACCCACTCACGAGGCACTGCTGGTCTACATGGAGCAGGTGAGGGGGGTGGTGAGGTGGTGGTGAGGTGGTGGTGAGCCAGTCATCCACTCACTCACTCACTCACCCACTCACCCACTCACTCACCCACTCACTCACTCATCCACTCACTCACTCACCCACTCAGTCACTCACTCATCTACTCACTCACTCACTCACTCATCCACTCACTCACTCACTCACCCATTCACTCACTCAGTCACTCATCCACCCACTCAGCCACTCACTCACCCACCCACCCACTCACCACCCACTCACTCAGCCACTCACTCACTCACTCACCCACCCACCCACCCACTCACTCACTCACTCACCCACTCACTCACCCATTCACTCACCCACTCATCCACTCACTCACTCACCCACCCACCCACTCACTCACTCACTCACTCACCCACTCACTCACTCAGTAACTCACTCACTCACGAGGCACTGCTGGTCTACATGGAGCAGGTGAGGGGGGTGGTGAGGTGGTGGTGAGGTGGTGGTGAGCCAGTCATCCACTCACTCACTCACTCACCCACTCACCCACTCACCCACTCACTCACTCACCCATTCACTCACTCAGTCACTCATCCACCCACTCAGCCACTCACTCACCCACCCACCCACTCACCACCCACTCACTCAGCCACTCACTCACTCACTCACTCACCCACCCACCCACTCACTCACTCACTCACCCACTCACTCACCCACTCATTCACCCACTCATCCACTCACTCACTCACCCACCCACTCACTCACTCAGTAACTCACTCACTCACGAGGCACTGCTGGTCTACATGGAGCAGGTGAGGGGGGTGGTGAGGTGGTGGTGAGGTGGTGGTGAGCCAGTCATCCACTCACTCACTCACTCACGAACTCAGTCACTCACTCACCCACTCACTCACTCACTCATCCACTCACTCACTCACCCACTCACTCACTCAGTCACACATCCACCCACTCAGCCACTCACTCACCCACCCACCCACCCACTCACTCACTCACCCACTCACTCACTCAGTCACTCATCCACCCACTCAGCCACTCACTCACCCACCCACCCACTCACCACCCACTCACTCAGCCACTCACTCACTCACTCACTCACCCACCCACCCACCCACTCACTCACTCACCCACTCACTCACCCACTCACTCACCCACTCATCCACTCACTCACTCACCCACTCACTCACTCAGTAACTCACTCACTCACGAGGCACTGCTGGTCTACATGGAGCAGGTGAGGGGGGTGGTGAGGTGGTGGTGGTGAGGTGGTGAGGGGGGGGGTGAGGTGGGTCACTCAGCCACTCATCCACCCAGTCACTCACCCACTCACCCACTCACCCACCCACTCACTCATTCACTCAGTCACTCACACACCCACTCACTCACCCACTCACCCAATCACCCACTCGCTCACTTACCCGTTCACACACTCGCTCACTCACTCACCCACTCAACCACCCACTCACTCATTCACTCAGTCACTCACACACTCACCCACTCACTCATTCACTCACTCACTCACACACTCACTCACTCACGAGGCACTGCTGGTCTACATGGAGCAGGTGAGGGGGGTGGTGAGGGGTGGTGAGGTGGTGGTGAGGTGGTGGTGAGCCAGTCATCCACTCACTCACTCACTCACCCACTCAGTCACTCACTCACCCACTCACTCACTCACTCATCCACTCACTCACTCACTCACCCACTCACTCACTCAGTCACTCATCCACCCACTCAGCCACTCACTCACCCACCCACCCACTCACCACCCACTCACTCAGCCACTCACTCACTCACCCACCCACCCACCCACTCACCCACTCACTCACTCACCCACCCACCCACCCACTCACCCACTCACTCACTCACCCACTCACTCACTCACCCACTCACTCACTCAGTAACTCACTCACTCACGAGAGGCACTGCTGGTCTACATGGAACAGGTGAGGGGGGTGGTGAGGGGTGGTGAGGTGGTGGTGAGGTGGTGAGTGGGGGGGGTGGTGAGCCAGTCATCCACTCAGTCACTCACCCACTCAGCCACTCGCTCGCTCATCCACTCACCCACTCACTCACTCAGTCACTCACTCACTCACTCAGTCACTCACTCACATACACACTCACCCACTCACGAGGCACTGCTGGTCTACATGGAGCAGGTGAGGGGGGTGGTGAGGTGGTGGTGGTGAGGTGGTGAGGGGGGGGTGAGGTGGGTCACTCAGCCACTCATCCACCCAGTCACTCACCCACTCACCCACTCACCCACCCACTCACTCATTCACTGAGTCACTCACACACCCACTCACTCACCCACTCACCCAATCACCCACTCGCTCACTTACCCGTTCACACACTCGCTCACTCACTCACCCACTCAACCACCCACTCACTCATTCACTCACTCACGAGGCACTGCTGGTCTACATGGAGCAGGTGAGGGGGGTGGTGAGGTGGTGGTGAGGTGGTGGTGAGCCAGCCATCCACTCACTCACTCACCCACTCAGTCACTCACTCACCCACTCACTCACTCACTCACTCATCCACTCACTCACTCACTCACTCACTCACCCACTCAGTCACTCATCCACCCACTCAGCCACTCATTCACCCACCCACCCACTCACCACCCACTCACTCAGCCACTCACTCACTCACTCACCCACTCAGTCACTCATCCACCCACTCAGCCACTCATTCACCCACCCACCCACTCACCACCCACTCACTCAGTCACTCACTCACTCACTCACCCACTCACTCACTCAGTCACTCATCCACCCACTCAGCCACTCATTCACCCACCCACCCACTCACCACCCACTCACTCAGCCACTCACTCACTCACCCACCCACCCACTCACTCACTCACTCACCCACTCACTCACCCACTCACTCACCCACTCATCCACTCACTCACTCACTCACCCACTCACTCACTCAGTAACTCACTCACTCACGAGAGGCACTGCTGGTCTACATGGAGCAGGTGAGAGGGGTGGTGAGGTGGTGGTGAGGTGGTGGTGAGCCAGCCATCCACTCACTCACTCACCCACTCAGTCACTCACTCACCCACTCACTCACTCACTCACTCATCCACTCACTCACTCACTCACTCACCCACTCAGTCACTCATCCACCCACTCAGCCACTCATTCACCCACCCACCCACTCACCACCCACTCACTCAGCCACTCACTCACTCACTCACCCACTCAGTCACTCATCCACCCACTCAGCCACTCATTCACCCACCCACCCACTCACCACCCACTCACTCAGTCACTCACTCACTCACTCACCCACTCACTCACTCAGTCACTCATCCACCCACTCAGCCACTCATTCACCCACCCACCCACTCACCACCCACTCACTCAGCCACTCACTCACTCACCCACCCACCCACTCACTCACTCACTCACCCACTCACTCACCCACTCACTCACCCACTCATCCACTCACTCACTCACTCACCCACTCACTCACTCAGTAACTCACTCACTCACGAGAGGCACTGCTGGTCTACATGGAGCAGGTGAGAGGGGTGGTGAGGTGGTGGTGAGGTGGTGGTGAGCCAGCCATCCACTCACTCACTCACTCACTCACTCACCCACTCATCCACTCACTCACTCACCCACCCACTCACTCACTCAGTAACTCACTCACTCACGAGGCACTGCTGGTCTACATGGAGCAGGTGAGGGGGGTGGTGAGGGGTGGTGAGGTGGTGGTGAGGTGGTGAGGGGGGTGGTGGTGAGCCAGTCATCCACTCACTCACCCACTCAGTCACTCACTCACATATTCACCCACTCACTCAGTCACTCACCCACTCACTCACTCAGTCACTCACCCACCCACTCACTCACGAGGCACTGCTGGTCTACATGGAGCAGGTGAGGGGGGTGGTGAGGTGGTGGTGGTGAGGTGGTAAGGGGAGGGGGGGTGAGGTGGGTCACTCAGCCACTCATCCACCCAGTCACTCACCCACTCACCCACTTACCCACCCACTCACTCATTCACTCAGTCACTCACACACCCACTCACTCACCCACTCACCCAATCACCCACTCGCTCACTTACCCGTTCACACACTCGCTCACTCACTCACCCACTCAACCACCCACTCACTCATTCACTCAGTCACTCACACACTCACCCACTCACTCATTCACTCACTCACTCACACACTCACCCACTCACGAGGCACTGCTGGTCTACATGGAGCAGGTGAGGGGGGTGGTGAGGTGGTGGTGGTGAGGTGGTGAGGGGGGGGGGTGAGGTGGGTCACTCAGCCACTCATCCACCCAGTCACTCACCCACTCACCCACTCACCCACACACTCACTCATTCACTCAGTCACTCACACACTCACCCACTCACTCATTCACTCAGTCACTCACACACTCACCCGACCACTCACTCACACACCCACTCACCCAATCACCCACTCGCTCACTTACCCGTTCACACACTCAATCGCTCACTCACTCACCCACTCAACCACCCACTCACTCATTCACTCAGTCACTCACTCACCCACCCACTCAGCCACCCACTCACTCACCCACCCAATCACCCACTCATCCACTCACTCACTCACTCACTCACCCACCCACTCACTCACCCACTCACTCACTCGCTCACCCACTCACTCACCCACTCACTCACTCACCCACTCACCCCTCACTCACTCACTCATTCACTCAGTCACTCACACACTCACTCACCCACCCACTCACTCGACCACTCACTCACTCACCCACTCACTCACCCACTCACTCACCCACCCACTCACTCACCCATTCACTCACCCACTCGCTCACCCACTCACTCACCCACTCACCCACTCACTCAGCCATTCACTCACTCCCTCACTCACGCACGCACTCACTCACTCAGTCACTCACTCACTCAGTCACCCACCCACTCACTCATCCACTCACTCAGTCACCCACTCACTCATCCACTCACCCACTCACTCACTCATCCACTCACTCACCCACTCACTCACTCGCTCACCCACTCACTCACCCACTCATCCACTCACTCACTCAGTCACTCATTCACTCACCCATGACCTCCCCATTACTCCCCCATGACCCCCATGACCCCCCATGACCCCCCATGACCTCTCCATGACACCCATGACTTCCCCATGACCCCCATGACCCCCATGACCCCCCCATGACCCCCCCGTGACCCCCAGGTGCATCGTGGCATCAAGGGGGTTGTCCTGGACCCCGAGGGAGTTGGGATCCCCAACGCCGTCGTAGCCGTCGAAGAAATCGACCACGACGTGACCACCGGTTAGTCGCCACTAGTTAGGCACTAGTCAGTCACTAGTCAGTCACTAGTCAGTCACTAGTTAGGCACTAGTCAGTCACTAGTCAGGCACTAGTTAGGGGGTGAGGGTGGTGGAGGTGGTGGTGGTGGTAGGGGGTGAGGGTTGTGGTAGGGGGTGGTAGGGGGTGAGGGTGGTAGGGGGTGAGGGTTGTGGTGGTGGAGGTGGTGGTGGGGGTGGAGGTGGTGGTGGTGGAGGTGGTGGTAGGGGGTGGTGGTGGTGGGGGGTGAGGGTGGTGGTGGTGGTGGTGGTAGGAATGAGGGTGGTGGGGGGTGAGGGTTGTGGTGGTGGTGGGGGTGGTGGGGGGTGAGGGTTGTGGTGGTGGTGGTGGTGGTGGTGGAGGTGGTGGTGGTGGTGGGGGGTGAGGGTGGTGGTAGGGGTGAGGGTGGTGGGGGGTGAGGGTTGTGGTGGTGGTGGTGGTGGTGGTGGAGGTGGTGGTGGTGGTGGGGGGTGAGGGTGGTGGTAGGGGTGAGGGTGGTGGGGGGTGAGGGTTGTGGTGGTGGTGGGGGTGGTGGGGGTGGTGGTGGAGGTGTTAGTGGTGGACGTGGTCGCGGTGGTGGTGGTGGTGGTGGAGGTGTTAGTGGTGGACGTGGTGGAGGTGTTAGTGGTGGTGGAGGTGTTAGTGGTGGACGTGGTGGCGGTGGTGGCGGTGGTGGTGGAAGTTTTAGTGGTGGACGTGGTGGCGGTGGAGGTGGTGTAGGTGGTAGTCGCTGCGTCAGTGCCGGACACACCACAAGGCCGAGCGACTTGTCCACCGACTCAACTTGTGACCCCCGAAACTCGACCCACCGTTGTTGCGCGAACGTCATCTGAACGTCATCTGAACGTCGTCTGAACGTCATCTGAACGTCATCCGAACGTCATCTGAACGTCGTCTGAACGTCATCTGAACGTCATCTGAACGTCATCTGAATGTCGTCCGAACGTCATCTGAACGTCATCTGAACGTCATCTGAACGTCATCTGAACGTCATCTGAACGTCGTCCGAACGTCATCTGAACGTCATCTGAACGTCATCTGAACGTCATCTGAACGTCGTCTGAACGTCATCTGAACGTCATCTGAACGTCATCTGAACGTCGTCTGAACGTCATCTGAACGTCATCTGAACGTCATCTGAATGTCGTCCGAACGTCATCTGAACGTCATCTGAACGTCATCTGAACGTCATCTGAACGTCATCTGAACGTCGTCCGAACGTCATCTGAACGTCATCTGAACGTCATCTGAACGTCATCTGAACGTCATCTGAACGTCGTCCGAACGTCATCTGAACGTCATCTGAACGTCATCTGAACGTCATCTGAACGTCGTCTGAACGTCATCTGAACGTCATCTGAACGTCATCTGAACGTCGTCCGAACGTCATCTGAACGTCATCTGAACGTCATCTGAACGTCATCTGAACGTCATCTGAACGTCGTCCGAACGTCATCTGAACGTCATCTGAACGTCATCTGAACGTCATCTGAACGTCATCTGAACGTCGTCTGAACGTCATCCGAACGTCATCTGAACGTCATCTGAACGTCATCTGAACGTCATCTGAACGTCGTCTGAACGTCATCTGAACGTCATCTGAACGTCATCTGAATGTCGTCCGAACGTCATCTGAACGTCATCTGAACGTCATCTGAACGTCATCTGAACGTCGTCTGAACGTCGTCCGAACGTCATCTGAACGTCATCTGAACGTCATCTGAACGTCGTCTGAACGTCATCTGAACGTCGTCTGAACGTCGTCCGAACGTCATCTGAACGTCATCTGAACGTCATCTGAACGTCGTCTGAACGTCATCTGAACGTCATCTGAACGTCATCTGAACGTCGTCTGAACGTCGTCTGAACGTCATCTGAACATCATCTGAACGTCATCTGAACGTCGTCTGAACGTCGTCCGAACGTCATCTGAACGTCATCTGAACGTCATCTGAACCTCGTCTGAACGTCGTCCGAACGTCATCTGAACGTCATCTGAACGTCATCTGAACGTCGTCTGAACGTCATCTGAACGTCATCTGAACGTCATCTGAACGTCATCTGAACGTCATCTGAACGTCGTCCGAACGTTGTGAGTTGTGCGCCTTTTGGCGTCATCTGGTCCAACACCATGTGAGACTAGGCTCTAAGGAAAGCTGTCTCGGGTGTGGACCAATCAACTTCAAGGACAGTGCACATACATTATCAGAGTTGTGTGTTTTGTTTGCATTATGACTGCAGGTATTGTAGTCTATGCAAACATTGACCACAATACCTGTATAGTGTAGTGTATAGTGTAGTGTAGTAGTGTATAGTGTAGTAATGTATAGTGTAGTAGTGTATAGTGTAGTAGTGTATAGTGTAGTAGTGTATAGTGTAGTGTAGTAGTGTATAGTGTAGTAGTGTATAGTGTAGTTAGTAGTGTATAGTGTAGTAGTGTATAGTGTAGTGTAGTAGTGTATAGTGTAGTAGTGTATAGTGTAGTGTAGTAGTGTATAGTGTAGTGTAGTAGTGTATAGTGTAGTGTAGTAGTGTATAGTAGTGCAGTGTAGTAGTGTATAGTGTAGTGTAGTAGTGTATAGTGTAGTGTAGTAGTGTATAGTGTAGTAGTGTATAGTGTAGTAGTGTATAGTGTAGTGTATAGTGTAGTAGCGTATAGTGTAGTAGTGTATAGTGTAGTGTAGTAGTGTATAGTGTAGTAGTGTATCGTGTAGTGTATAGTGTAGTGTAGCAGTGTATAGTGTAGTAGTGTATAGTGTAGTAGTAGTGTAGTGTATAGTTTAGTGTAGTGTATAGTGTAGTAGTGTATAGTGTAGTAGTGTATAGTGTAGTAGTGTATAGTGTAGTGTATAGTGTAGTAGTGTATAGTGTAGTAGTGTATAGTGTAGTGTAGTAGTGTATAGTGTAGTAGTGTATAGTGTAGTAGTGTATAGTGTAGTAGTGTATAGTGTAGTAGTGTATAGTGTAGTGTATAGTGTAGTAGTGTATAGTGTAGTAGTAGTGTATCGTGTAGTGTATAGTGTAGTAGTGTATAGTGTAGCAGTGTATAGTGTAGTAGTGTATAGTGTAGTAGTGTATAGTGTATAGTGTAGTGTAGTAGTGTATAGTGTAGTAGTAGTGTATAGTGTAGCAGTGTATAGTGTAGTAGTGTATAGTGTAGTAGTAGTGTATAGTGTAGTGTAGTAGTGTATAGTTTAGTGTAGTGTATAGTGTAGTAGTGTATAGTGTAGTAGTGTATAGTGTAGTAGTGTATAGTGTAGTAGTGTATAGTGTAGTAGTGTATAGTGTAGTGTAGTAGTGTATAGTGTAGTAGTGTATAGTGTAGTAGTGTATAGTGTAGTAGTGTATAGTGTAGTAGTGTATAGTGTAGTGTAGTAGTGTAGTAGTGTATAGTGTAGTAGTGTATAGTGTAGTAGTGTATAGTGTAGTAGTGTATAGTGTAGTGTATAGTGTAGTGTAGTAGTGTATAGTGTAGTAGTTTATAGTGTAGTAGTGTATAGTGTAGTGTAGTAGTGTATAGTGTAGTAGTGTATAGTGTAGTGTAGTAGTGTATAGTGTAGTAGTAGTGTATAGTGTAGTAGTGTATAGTGTAGTGTAGTAGTGTATAGTGTAGTAGTAGTGTATAGTGTAGTAGTGTATAGTGTAGTGTAGTAGTGTATAAAATGATAAAAAAAAAACAATTATCATATTTTTTTCTGGGAAATGAGCTACCAATGGGGTAGTCAGTCACAAGTTAACCCCACCATGTCCACCCCCCCATGTCCACCCCCCCATGTCCACCCCCCCATGTCCACCCCCCTCCCCCCCCGCAGGCGCCATGGGTGACTACTTCCGGCTACTCAACCCCGGCGAGTACAAAGTGACGGTGCGAGCCGACGGCTTTACCAGCGTCACCCGCACCTGCCAGGTAGTGTATAGTGTAGTGTAGTAGTGTAGTGTATAGTGTAGTGTAGTAGTGTAGTGTAGTGTGTAGTGTAGTAGTGTATAGTGTAGTGTAGTAGTGTAGTGTATAGTGTAGTAGTGTATAGTGTAGTAGTGTAGTGTATAGTGTAGTGTAGTAGTGTATAGTGTAGTGTAGTAGTGTAGTGTATAGTGTAGTGTAGTAGTGTAGTGTATAGTGTAGTGTATAGTGTATAGTGTAGTGTATAGTGTAGTGTATAGTGTAGTGTATAGTGTAGTGTAGTAGTGTATAGTGTAGTGTGTAGTGTAGTAGTGTATAGTGTAGTGTAGTAGTGTAGTGTAGTGTATAGTGTAGTAGTGTAGTGTATAGTGTAGTGTAGTAGTGTATAGTGTAGTGTATAGTGTAGTAGTGTATAGTGTAGTGTATAGTGTAGTAGTGTATAGTGTAGTGTAGTGTATAGTGTAGTGTAGTGTATAGTGTAGTGTAGTGTGTAGTGTAGTAGTGTATAGTGTAGTGTAGTAGTGTAGTGTATAGTGTAGTAGTGTAGTGTATAGTGTAGTGTATAGTGTAGTGTATAGTGTAGTGTAGTAGTGTCGTGTGTAGTGTAGTGTATAGTGTAGTGTAGTAGTGTAGTGTAGTGTGTAGTGTAGTGTATAGTGTAGTGTGTAGTGTAGTGTGGTAGTAGTGTATAGTGTAGTGTAGTAGTGTAGTGTAGTAGTGTGTAGTGTAGTAGTGTATAGTGTAGTAGTGTAGTGTATAGTGTAGTGTATAGTGTAGTGTAGTAGTGTATAGTGTAGTGTATAGTGTAGTGTAGTAGTGTATAGGGTAGTGTAGTAGTGTATAGTGTAGTGTAGTAGTGTATAGTGTAGTAGTAGTGTATAGTGTAGTGTATAGTGTAGTGTATAGTGTAGTGTAGTAGTGTATAGTGTAGTGTATAGTGTAGTGTAGTGTATAGTGTAGTGTATAGTGTAGTGTATAGTGTAGTAGTAGTGTATAGTGTAGTGTATAGTGTAGTGTATAGTGTAGTAGTAGTGTATAGTGTAGTGTATAGTGTAGTGTATAGTGTAGTAGTAGTGTATAGTGTAGTGTATAGTGTAGTGTATAGTGTAGTGTATAGTGTAGTGTATAGTGTAGTGCATAGTGTAGTGTATAGTGTATAGTGTAGTGTAGTAGTAGTGTATAGTGTAGTGTATAGTGTAGTGTAGTAGTGTATAGTGTAGTGTATAGTGTAGTGTATAGTGTATAGTGTAGTAGTGTATAGTGTAGTGTATAGTAGTGTATTGTAGTAGTGTATAGTGTAGTGTAGTAGTGTAGTAGTGTATAGTTTAGTGTAGTAGTAGTGTAGTGTATAGTGTAGTGTAGTAGTGGTGTAGTAGTGTATAGTGTAGTGTAGTAGTAGTGTAATGTAGTAGTGTAGTAGTAGTGTATAGTGTAGTGTGTAGTGTAGTAGTAGTGTATAGTGTAGTAGTGTAGTGTATAGTGTAGTGTAGTAGTAGTGTAGTAGTAGTGTATAGTGTAGTGTAGTAGTAGTGTAATGTAGTAGTGTAGTAGTAGTGTATAGTGTAGTGTGTAGTGTAGTAGTAGTGTATAGTAGTGTATAGTAGTGTAGTGTAGTAGTGTATAGTGTAGTGTAGTAGTAGTGTATAGTGTAGTGTATAGTGTATAGTAGTGTATAGTAGTGTAGTGTAGTAGTGTATAGTGTAGTGTAGTAGTGTATAGTGTAGTGTAGTAGTAGTGTAGTGTATAGTGTAGTGTAGTAGTAGTGTAGTGTAGTAGTAGTGTATAGTGTAGTGTATAGTGTAGTGTATAGTGTAGTGTATAGTATAGTGTATAGTGTAGTGTATAGTGTAGTGTATAGTGTAGTGTATAGTGTAGTGTATAGTGTAGTGTATAGTATAGTGTATAGTGTAGTGTATAATGTAGTGTATAGTGTAGTGTATAGTGTAGTAGTAGTATATAGTGTAGTGTAGTAGTAGTGTATAGTGTAGTGTAGTAGTGTAGTGTATAGTGTAGTGTAGCAGTAGTGTAGCAGTAGTGTAGTAGTGTATAGTGTAGTAGTAGTGTAATGTGGTAGTGTAGTAGTAGTGTATAGTGTAGTGTGTAGTGTAGTAGTAGTGTATAGTGTAGTGTAGTAGTGTAGTGTATAGTGTAGTGTAGTAGTAGTGTAGCAGTAGTGTAGTAGTGTATAGTGTAGTAGTAGTGTAATGTGGTAGTGTAGTAGTAGTGTATAGTGTAGTGTGTAGTGTAGTAGTAGTGTATAGTGTAGTGTAGTAGTAGTGTATAGTGTAGTGTATAGTGTAGTGTAGTAGTAGTGTATAGTGTAGTGTAGTAGTGTATACCAATACATCATATCCCCCCCATGTCGTCCACCCACCACCTCCTCCAGGTGGACTACGACATGGGAGCCTCTCCCTGCGACTTCCACCTCTCGCGCTCCAATCGACGTCGCATCCTCGAAATCCTCCGGCGGTTTGACCGTCAGCGCCTCCTGTCACGCGGACGCACCAGCGGTGTCCCATTGCCACGGTTCAGCCAGGGACGTGCGGTGCAGAGGGTCAAGGAAGGTGGAGGAGCTGGTGGAGGAGGTGGAGGAGGTGGAGGTGGAGGAGGTGGAGGAGGAGGTGGAGGAGGAGGAGGTGGAGGGTCGGAGAGACGCGGGAGATGGCGGGGGGTGCCGGAAGAATCGGAGAGACCTGAAGAAGAATCGGAGCGGCGAAAAGAAGAATCGGAGCGGCGAGAAGGAGATTCGGAGAGACGGGAGCGGTGGGGAGGAGAGTCGGAAGATCGGGACAGACCACGAAAAGAAGAATCGGAGAGACGGGAGGAAGATTCGGAGAGACGGGAGCGATGGGGAGGAGAGTCGGAAGATCGGGACAGGCCACGAAAAGAAGAATCGGAGAGACGGGAGGAAGATTCGGAGAGACGGGAGCGGTGGGGAGGCGAGTCGGAAGATCGGGACAGGCCACGAAAAGAAGAATCGGAGAGACGGGAGGAAGATTCGGAGAGACGGGAGCGATGGGGAGGAGAGTCGGAAGATCGGGACAGGCCACGAAAAGAAGAATCGGAGAGATGGGAGGAAGATTCGGAGAGACGGGAGCGGTGGGGAGGAGAGTCGGAAGATCGGGACAGGCCACGAAAAGAAGAATCGGAGAGATGGGAGGAAGATTCGGAGAGACGGGAGCGGTGGGGAGGAGAGTCGGAAGATCGGGACAGGCCACGAAAAGAAGAATCGGAGAGATGGGAGGGAGAATCGGAAGATCGGTAGAGGCCCTAACAACTGGAACGGCACCTTGATGATCCATCCTGTAACGCCCATCGACACGTCCATTATACACACAGCTACACTACCATTATAAACACACTACCATTATACACACACTACCATTATAAACACAGCCACACGGCCGTTATGAACCCCGCTGAGTCTCTGGGTTTTCCGTAATCTCCTTGTATCCGTTCGTTTAATTATGAAAATGTATAAATTACTCGATAGATGTTGTGCAGAGCGATGGCTTAATTAATCACCCTAACATACCGCTCCACACATTACGTGTTTAAGTGTCGTTTTAATAAATAGTAATCGTCACCGCTCACAACCCACAATGCGTCGTCTCTGTGAGCGTCCATGCATCGGTACCGGCAGGAGATGTTGACTGCCTCGCCTGGTACGCACGTAAAATGTGGATCCCCCCCAGGGTGGATGTTCGGAACGTAACGCTTCAGCCGGGACGGGTGCACTATCCACCGGCCGTTTGACCTCCACAACAGAGGTCGCAATCGGGTACCCGATACCCGTACCCCTACCCGATACCCGGCCGGGTACGGGTAGCCGGGTAGGCCGTGAGTCACTGGTGAGTCGCCGTTTGTCACTCATTTCCCAACGTCTTGTCTCTTCTCACAATTCAAGTTCCTAGAATCAACCCACCCGCGCCTGCAACGTGGCTTCATCCCAGAGGTCGCATTCAAGTACCCGATACCCGTACCCGGCCGGGTATGGGGGTAGGGTACGGGTACGGCTGGGTACGTCTACGGGTACCCGTTTGCGACGTCTGGGATGAAGCCATGTTGCAGGCACGGGTGGGTTGATTCCGGGAACTTGAATTGTGAGAAGAGACAAGACGTTGGGAAATGAGTGACAAACGGCGACTCACCAGTGACTCACGGCCTACCCATACCCTACCCGTACCCTACCCGTATCCGGCTGCACCAGGGTCGCAAACGGGTACCCGTACCTTACCCGTACCCGGCCGTACCCCTACCCGTACCCTACCCGGCCGGGTACGGGTAGGGTACGGGTACCCGATTGCGACCTCTGGGATGAAGCCATGTTGCAGGCACGGGTGGGTTGATTCCGGGAACTTGAATCGTGAGAAGAGACAAGACGTTGGGAAATGAGTGACAAACGGTGACTCACCAGTGACTTTTCGATTTAAAGCTTTCGTGACTGCAGGGATTCATCTTCTTGGTTCTTTCGGTAAAGTCGTCACGTAGAAGGGAAATGTATCACGGCCTACCCGACTACCCGCCCGTTTGCGACCTCTGCCCTGCAGGTCGGGGTATTGCCGAGGCCAGGAGCGAGCTGCCGAAAAGCCAGCGGCAGTTGCCCCCTCCTCCCGTTCGCCACCTGCAAGCACGGAAGTTGAGCGGAATCGATTTGAAAGCCCGCAGCGGCCCTGTCGTCCAAGCAGGTCGGAAGGGCTCGCAACGCTTCCTCCGTGGGCCACACTCGTGAGACGCGGCGAGGGGCGGAGACACGTGGCGGCGGGACCAGCGGACCAACACGGTGGCGGGACGAGGACGGCGAAACGCGGCCGTACCTGGAGCCCTCCCAGAGGGACCGTGGCTCTGCCCACGGTAGAGAGACAAAATGGCCGCCGGCTTGCGGTGCCGCAGCCAAAATGGCGGCCGACTTGCGGCGTCGCAGGCAAAATGGCCGCCGACTTGCGGCATCGCAGGCAAAATGGCCGCCGCTGGTGACGCCTCAGACAAAATGGCCGCCGCTTGCGGCACCTCAGCCAAAATGGCCGCCGCTTGCAACTTCGCGTCCAAAATGGCGGCCGTCTCTCACGGCGCACCCGTTGGGGAAATGGCGCCAAATTAAAAAATTGCCGGGAGGCAGAATGGCGGTAATCTGTGGTCGCGGGTTGCTGAGGAGATGGAGTCTGCCTCAGTGGCCCGCGATCACAAATCCCGTTTTAACTCCATCAAAAAGGTTACCTGCAGCGCCACACCTATTACCATCGTTAGAGGAAAGAACGGTGATACAATCTCCGACCCCCAGGAACAGGTTTGCAGATTTGCTGAGCATTTCTGTGAAGTCCTGGGGGAGGGGAAATCCCTCAGCCAGGAAAACATCATGGCACAAAGTGGGGATAACCCTGCTGAGGCTGCGGTGCTTCAAATATTGGAAGAAGTCACCCCCTGTGAGTGACTGGCTGAGGTGCCATCTGTTGAGGAAGTACTGAAGGCGATCCAGAGTCTGAGACCAGGAAAGGCACCGGGCGAAATGCTGAGGGAGGGTGGCGTTTGTTCACAGACTGCCCTACATGACATCATAACAACAGTCTGGACCGCTGGACGGGTTCCGCAGGATTTGAAGGATGCCCTGGTGGTCCTGCTCTTTAAGAAGGGGGACCGCACAGACTGTAACAACTACACGGGCATCTCACTCCTCAGTGTGCCGGGAAAGGTCCTGGCAAGGATGATTCAACATCGCCTTTCTAGGCACGCTGAGGAGAGGCTTGCAGAGCCCCAATGCAGTTTCAGTAAAGGGCGGTCTTGCACAGATGCCATTTTTTCTGTCTGTTTGCTACAGCAGAGGTGTAGGGAATTCCAGCAGGACCTACATCTCTGCTTTATTGACCTGGTCAAGGCCTACGATACCATCAGTAGGCCGGGGCTCTGGGTTGTTCTTCGTGCTTTCTGAGTGCCTGACCCTTTGCTCACGATCATTAAGGACCTTCATGATGGTGAGCGGGCCCGGGTAAAACTACATGTGAGGAGCTCACAAATCCTCGAAAGATCTGGACAAAGTCCCATCGGTGAGCACCTCCGGCAGGCAAGGCTGCGTTGGCTGGGTCATGTAGCCCGCATGCCCAGCCACCGCATGCCTAAGCAGCTTTTGTTCGGCCGGATCGAGGGGGCTAAACGGGCGCGGCACGGGCTAGAGAAGAGATGGAGTGATGTGGTACAGGAGGACGTGGAGCTGAGTGGACTTGCCGATGACTGGTACCAGCAGTGTCAAGATCGACCTCAGTGGAGGATGCTCGTGAAGGACGCTACTGGGCAGTTGGAGGCAGTCGCCCTCCAACAACAACGGAGGGCGGAGGAGCGACGCTCACAACAACGAGCGGAGCGCCGGGTGGCTAAAGCACAGCAAGTTGGTACAGTAGGGGGCACAGGTGGTGCATCAGCCAGTCATCTCGGTCATCTCGGTCAGTCGACCCGTGGCACCTGCTGGGTCTGCCCCGTGACCTCCTGCCAGCGGGCGTTCGACACTTCACGTGGCCTCAAGGTGCACATGGCCTGGCACAAGCGTCGTGGTGACGTCACCGCCACTTAGTGGCGAATGGCGGTTGTTGTTGTATGTAAGTGTGTAAGTGTGTGTAGGTGTGTGTAGGTGTGTGTGTATGTGTATGTGTGTGTATGTGTGTAGGTGTGTGTGTCTATGTGTGTGTAGTGTGTAGGTGTCTTTATGTGTGTGTAGTGTGTGTGTGTAGGTGTGTGTGTGCATTGTCTGTATGTGTGTGTGTGTATGTGTGTGTAGTGTGTAGGTGTCTGTATGTGTGTGTAGTGTGTGTGTGTAGGTGTGTGTATGTATGTGTGTGTAATGTGTAGGTGTGTGTATGTGTGTAGGTGTGTGTGTAGTGTGTGTGTGTAGTGTGTGTGTGTAGTGTGTGTGTAGTGTAAGTATGTGTGTGTAGTGTGTAGGTGTCTGTATGTGTGTAGGCGTGTGTGTAGTGTGTAGGCGTGTGTGTGTATGTGTGTGTGTAGTGTGTAGGTGTGTGTAGGTGTGTGTGTAGGTGTGTGTGTATGTGTGTAGGTGTCTGTATGTGTGTGTGTGTGTATGTGTGTAGGTGTGTGTGTATGTGTGTAGGTGTCTGTATGTGTATGTGTGTAGGTGTGTGTGTATGTGTGTAGGTGTCTGTATGTGTATGTGTGTGTGTATGTGTGTAGGTGTGTGTGTATGTGTGTGTGTATGTGTGTATGTGTGTGTGTGTGTATGTGTGTGTGTGTATGTGTGTGTGTGTGTGTATGTGTGTGTGTAGGTGTGTGTATGTATGTGTGTGTAATGTGTAGGTGTGTGTATGTGTGTAGGTGTGTGTGTATGTGTGTGTGTAGTGTGTGTGTAGTGTAAGTATGTGTGTGTAGTGTGTAGGTGTCTGTATGTGTGTAGGCGTGTGTGTAGTGTGTAGGCGTGTGTGTGTATGTGTGTGTGTAGTGTGTAGGTGTGTAGATGTGTGTGTATGTGTGTGTGTATGTGTGTGTGTAGGTGTGTGTGTAGGTGTGTGTGTAGGTGTGTGTGTAGGTATGTAGGTGTCTGTATGTATGTGTGTGTGTGTAGCTGTGTGTATGTGTATGTGTGTGTAGGCGTGTGTATGTGTATGTGTGTAGGTGTGTGTGTATGTGTGTAGGTGTGTGTGTATGTGTGTGTGTAGGTGTCTGTATGTGAGGGTGTGTAGGTGTGTGTGTGTAGGTGTGTGTAGGTGTAGGTGTGTAGGTGTGTGTGTGTGTGTGTAGGTGTGTGTGTGTGTATGTGTATGTGTGTGTATGTGTGTGTAGGTGTGTGTAGGTGTGTATGTATGTGTGTGTGTGTGTGTGTAGGTGTGTGTGTGTGTATGTGTATGT
>NW_027621586.1:50000-57500 GCF_964198595.1 Lampetra fluviatilis | reverse complement strand
CACACGCCTACACACACACACCTACACACACACCTACACACACACCTACACACACACACCTACACACACACCTACACACACACACCTACACACACACACCTACACACACCTACACACACACCTACACACACCTACACACACACACCTACACACACACACCTACACACACCTACACACACCTACACACACCTACACACACACACCTACACACACCTACACACACACACCTACACACACACACCTACACACACCTACACACACACCTACACACACACACCTACACACACCTACACACACACCTACACACACACACCTACACACACACACCTACACACACACCTAGACACACACACCTACACACACACCTACACACACACCTACACACACACACCTACACACACACACCTACACACACACACCTACACACACCTATACACACACACCTACACACACACCTACACACACACCTACACACACACACCTACACACACACCTACCTACACACACTTACACACACACACCTACACACACACCTACACACACACACCTACACACACACACCTACACACACACACCTACACACACACCTACACACACACACCTACACACACACACACCTACACACACACCTACACACACACACCTACACACACACCTACACACACACACCTACACACACACACCTACACACACACCTACACACACACACACCTACACACACACGCCTACACACACACACCTACACACACACACCTACACACACACACCTACACACACACACCTACACACACACCTACACACACACCTACACACACACCTACCTACACACACACACCTACACACACACACCTACACACACACACCTACACACACACACCTACACATACACACCTACACACACACCTACACACACCTACACACACACCTACACACACACACCTACACACATACACACCTACACACACACACACCTACACACACACACACCTACACACACACCTACACACACACACCTACACACACACCTACACACACACACCTACACACACACACCTACACACACACACCTACACACACACACCTACACACACACCTACACACACACCTACACACACACACCTACACACACACCTACACACACACACCTACACACACACACACCTACACACACACCTACACACACACACACCTACACACACACACCTACACACACACACACACCTACACACACACCTACACACACACCTACACACACACACCTACACACACACACCTACACACACACACACCTACACACACCTACACACACACACCTACACACACACCTACACACACACACCTACACACACACACACCTACACACACACCTACACACACACACCTACACACACACAGCTACACACACACACACCTACACACACACCTACACACACACCTACACACACACACCTACACACACACCTACACACACACACCTACACACACCTACACACACACACCTACACACACACACCTACACACACACCTACACACACACACCTACACACACACCTACACACACACAGCTACACACACACACACCTACACACACACCTACACACACACCTACACACACACACCTACACACACACACACCTACACACACACACCTACACACACACACCTACACACACACACCTACACACACACACCTACACACACACCTACACACACACCTACACACACACACCTACACACACACCTACACACACACACCTACACACACACCTACCTACACACCTACACACACACACCTACACACACACACCTACACACACACACACCTACACACACACACCTACACACACCTACACACACACCTACACACACACCTACCTACACACACACCTACACACACACACCTACACACACACACCTACACACACCTACACACACACCTACACACACACCTACACACACACACCTACACACACCTACACACACACCTACACACACACCTACACACACACACCTACACACACCTACACACACACCTACACACACACACACCTACACACACACCTACACACACACACCTACACACACACACACCTACACACACACCTACACACACACACCTACACACACACACCTACACACACACACCTACACACACACACCTACACACACACACACCTACACACACACCTACACACACACCTACACACACACCTACACACACACACACCTACACACACACCTACCTACACACACACCTACACACACACACCTACACACACACAGCTACACACACACACCTACACACACACACCTACACACACACACCTACACACACACACACCTACACACACACACCTACACACCTACACACACCTACACACACACACCTACACACACACCTACACACACACCTACACACACACCTACCTACACACACCTACACACACACACCTACACACACACACCTACACACACACACACCTACACACACACACCTACACACACACACCTACACACACCTACACACACACACCTACACACACACCTACACACACACACCTACACACACACCTACACACACACCTACACACACACACCTACACACACACACCTACACACACACACCTACACACACACACCTACACACATACCTACACACACACACCTACACACACACACACCTACACACACACCTACACACACACCTACACACACACAGCTACACACACACCTACCTACACACACACACACCTACACACACACCTACACACACACCTACACACACACGAACGCACACACACCTACACACACCTACACACACCTACACACACACCTACACACACACACACACCTACACACACACCTACACACACACCTACACACACACCTACACACACACCTACACACACACACCTACACACACACACCTACACACACACACACCTACACACACATACCTACACACACACCTACCTACACACACACACACCTACACACACACCTACACACACACACCTACACACACACACACCTACACACACACACCTACACACACACACCTACACACACACCTACACACACACCTACACACACACCTACACACACATACCTACACACACACCTACACACACATACCTACACACACACAGCTACACACACACACACCTACACACACACCTACACACACACACCTACACACACACAGCTACACACACACACCTACACACACACACCTACACACACACAGCTACACACACACACCTACACACACACCTACACACACACCTACACACACACAGCTACACACACACCTACACACACACACCTACACACCTACACACACCTACACACACACACCTACACACACACAGCTACACACACACCTACACACACACCTACACACACACACCTACACACACACACACCTACACACACACCTACACACACACCTACACACACACCTACACACACCTACACCTACACACACACCTACACACACACACCTACACACACATCTGTAGACGCACAGGGATATATGCACGCCTACAAAGACAAAGATCCCCCGTGTAGCCTTACACAGACTGTAGGGGCAAGTGCTGTTAGCGAGCACCTGTGAAGGCAGGCACGGCACACGAGGGGGTGGGTGGCCAGCACCACGCCCGGCCGCCTTTGTCTCCCCAATGTCACACAGACACACTCACACCTACTCACCTACTCACCAATTCACTCAGCCACTCACTCAGCTACTCACTCAGCCACTCACTCACTCACTCAGCCACTCACTCACTCAGCCACTCACTCACACACACCTACACACACCTACTCACTCAGCCACTCACTCACTCACTCAGCCACTCAGCCACTCACTCACTCACTCAGCCACTCACTCACTCACTCAGCCACTCACTCACTCACTCAGCCACTCACTCACTTAGCCACTCTCCTACTCACCCACTCACTCACTCAGCCACTCGCTCACTCACTCAGCCACTCACTCACTCACTCAGCCACTCACTCACTTAGCCACTCACCTACTCACCCACTCACTCACTCACTCAGCCACTCGCTCACTCACTCAGCCACTCACTCACTCACTCAGCCACTCACTCACTCAGCCACTCACTCACTTAGCCACTCACCTACTCACCCACTCACTCACTCACTCACTCAGCCACTCGCTCACTCACTCAGCCACTCACTCACTCACTCAGCCACTCACTCTCTTAGCCACTCACCTACTCACCCACTCACTCACTTAGCCACTCACCTACTCACCCACTCACTCACTCAGCCACTCGCTCACCTACTCACCCACTCACTCACTCACTCAGCCACTCGCTCACTCACTCAGCCACTCACTCACTCACTCAGCCACTCACTCACTTAGCCACTCTCCTACTCACCCACTCACTCACTCAGCCACTCGCTCACTCACTCAGCCACTCACTCACTCACTCAGCCACTCACTCACTTAGCCACTCACCTACTCACCCACTCACTCACTCACTCAGCCACTCGCTCACTCACTCAGCCACTCACTCACTCACTCAGCCACTCACTCACTCAGCCACTCACTCACTTAGCCACTCACCTACTCACCCACTCACTCACTCACTCAGCCACTCGCTCACTCACTCAGCCACTCACTCACTCACTCAGCCACTCACTCTCTTAGCCACTCACCTACTCACCCACTCACTCACTTAGCCACTCACCTACTCACCCACTCACTCACTCAGCCACTCGCTCACCTACTCACCCACTCACTCACTCACTCAGCCACTTGCTCACTCACTCAGCCACTCACTCACTCACTCAGCCACTCACTCACTCAGCCACTCGCTCACCTACTCACCCACTCACTCACCCACTCACTCACTCAGCCACTCGCTCACTCACTCAGCCACTCACTCACTCACTCAGCCACTCACTCACTTAGCCACTCACCTACTCACCCACTCACTCACTCAGCCACTCGCTCACTCACTTAGTGACTCACCTACTCACTCACCCACACACAAAGATTCCCCGTGTAGCCTTAACAGACTGTAGGGGCAAGTTCTATTAGCGAGAACCTATGAAGGCCGGCACTGTGGGGGTGGGTGGCCAGCACCACGCCCGGCCGCCTTTGTCTCCCCAGTGACGATGTTTACTACACACCGCACCAGGTAGTCATTTGAGGCCGAGCCGACCTAGGGGAGACCCAGGACCGGTTCAGATAATCGTCACTGGTGTTGGCCATGAGCGGGAATCGAACTCGGGTCGCCGGGTTCGTAGCGCAGCGAAGCATTAACCACTACACCCACCGCTCCCCACAAAGACACACACACACCTACACACACACCTACACGCAGACACACATACACACACGTACCTACACACACCTGTAGACACACACACCTACACCCACACACACCTATACACACACACGGATATACACACACACCTACACACACACACCTACACACACACCTACACACACACACTCCTACACACCTACACACACCTACACACACACCAACACACACACACACATCTACATACATCTACACATACCTACACACACACCTACACACATACACACACATACCTATAGACACACCTACACACACACCTACACACACACACCTACACACACACAGACACCTACACAGACCTACACACACACCTACACAGACCTACACACACACACCTACACACACACCTACACACACACACCTACACACACCTACACACACACCTACACACACCTACACACACACCTACACACACACACAACTACACACACACACAACTACACACACCTACACCCACACACCTACACACACACATACCTATAGACACACACACATACCAATACACATACGTAATTGGAGCCACAAACACGGATATGCACTCGCCTATAGACACACTGACACACACACACACACCTGTAGACACACACACAAACCTATAGACACACACACACAGACACACACACACAGACGCACACACACACATAGGCACACAGACACACACACAGACACACACAGACACACACACACACAGACACACACACACAGACACACACAAACACACAGACACACACACAGTCACACACAGACAGTCACAACAACAACAACCGCCATTCGCCACTAAGTGGCGGTGACGTCACCACGACGCTTGTGCCAGGCCATGTGCACCTTGAGGCTACCACGTGAAGTGTCGAACGCCCGCTGGCAGGAGGTCACGGGGCAGACCCAGCAGGTGCCACGGGTCGACTGACCGAGATGACCGAGATGACCGAGATGACCGAGATGACTGGCTGATGCACCACTTGTGCCCCCTACTGTGCTAGAAACACACGTCATCAGATGTGTGCGTGCCAGGCTAGGTACACCTAATAGCAGAGGTGGGACAAAGTCATTGTTATGCAAGTCCAAGTCGAGTCGCAAGTCATCAAATTCATGACTCGAGTCTGACTCGAGTCCAAGTCACATGACTCGAGTCCACATCTCTGCCTAATAGTAACACACACACCTACACACACACCTACACCCACACCTACACACCCTTACACACACACACCTACACACACACACACCTACACACATACACCTACACACACCTACACACACACATCTACACACACACCTACACACACATCTACACACACCTAGACACACACACACCTACACACACACACACCTACACACACACACACACACCTACACACACACACACACACCTACACACCTACACCTACACACACACATACACACACACACACCTACACACACACACCTACACACACACTACACACACACACACCTACACACACACACCTACACACACACACACACCTACACACACACACCTACACCCACACCTACACACCCTTACACACACACACAAACCTACACACACACACCTACACACACACACACCTACACACACACACCTACACACACACACACCTACACACACAGACACACACACACCTACACACCTACACCTACACACACACACATCTACACACACACCTACACACACACCTACACACACACACACCTACACACACACACACCTACACACACACACACCTACACACACACCTACACACACACACACCTACACACACACCTACACACACACACACACCTACACACACACACACCTACACACACACACACCTACACACACACACACCTACACACACACACACCTACACACACACACCTACACACACACCTACATACACACACACCTACACACACACACACACACCTACACACACACATACACACACACACACACCTACACACACACACCTACACACACACTACACACACACACCTACACACACACACCTACACACACACACACACACACCTACACACACACACCTACACCCACACCTACATACCCTTACACACACTCACACACCTACACACACACCTACACACACACACACACACACCTACACACACACACACCTACACACACACACCTACACACACA
>NW_027621586.1:7500-45000 GCF_964198595.1 Lampetra fluviatilis | reverse complement strand
TCATTCAGCCACTCACTCACTCACTCAGCCACTCACTCACTCACTCAGCCACTCACTCACTCACTCAGCCAATCACTCACTCACTCAGCCACTCACTCACTCACTCAGCCACTCACTCACTCACTCAGCCACTCACTCACTCACTCAGCCACTCACTCACTCATCCACTCACTCACCCACTCACTCAGCCACTCACTCAGCCACTCACTCACTCACTCAGCCACTCACCCACTCAGCCACTCACCCACCCACTCACCCACTCACTCACTCACCCATCCACTCACTCACTCAGCCACTGACTCACTCAGCCACTCACTCACCCACTCAGCCACTCACTCACTCACTCAGCCACTCACTCACTCAGCCACTCACTCACCCACTCAGCCACTCACTCACTCACTCAGCCACTCACTCACTCACTCAGCCACTCACTCACTCATCCACTCACTCACTCACTCAGCCACTCACTCACTCAGCCACTCACTCACTCACTCACTCAGCCAATCACTCACTCACTCAGCCACTCACTAACTCACTCAGCCACTCACTCACCCACTCAGCCACTCACTCACTCATTCAGCCACTCACTCACTCACTCAGCCACTCACTCACTCACTCACTCAGCCACTCACTCACTCACTCAGCCAATCACTCACTCACTCAGCCACTCACTCACTCACTCAGCCACTCACTCACTCACTCAGCCACTCACTCACTCACTCAGCCACTCACTCACTCATCCACTCACTCACCCACTCACTCAGCCACTCACTCAGCCACTCACTCACTCACTCAGCCACTCACCCACTCAGCCACTCACCCACCCACTCACCCACTCACTCACTCACCCATCCACTCACTCACTCAGCCACTGACTCACTCAGCCACTCACTCACCCACTCAGCCACTCACTCACTCACTCATCCACCCACTCAGCCACTCAGCCACTCACCCATCCACTTACTCACTCACTCACCCACTCACTCGCTCAGCCACTCACTCAGACACTCACTCAGCCACTCACTCACCCACTCACTCACTCAGCCACTCACTCAGCCACTCACTCACTCACCCACTCACTCACTCACTCACCCACTCACTCACTCACCCACTCACCCACCCACTCACTCACTCACCCACCCACTCACCACTCACTCACCCACTCACCCACTCACCCACCCACTCACTCACTCACCCACCCACTCACTCACCCACTCACTCACTCACTCACCCACTCACTCACCCACTCATTCACCCACCCACTCACTCACCCACTCACCCACCCACTCACCCACTCACTCACTCACCCATCCACTCACTCACTCAGCCACTGACTCACTCAGCCACTCACTCACCCACTCAGCCACTCACTCACTCACTCATCCACCCACTCAGCCACTCAGCCACTCACCCATCCACTTACTCACTCACTCACCCACTCACTCGCTCAGCCACTCACTCAGACACTCACTCAGCTACTCACTCACCCACTCACTCACTCAGCCACTCACTCAGCCACTCACTCACTCACCCACTCACTCACTCACTCACCCACTCACTCACTCACCCACTCACCCACCCACTCACTCACTCACTCACCCACCCACTCACCCACCCACTCACCCACTCACTCACCCACTCACCCACCCACTCACTCACCCACTCACCCACCCACTCACTCACCCACTCACCCACCCACTCACTCACTCACTCACCCACCCACTCACCCACCCACTCACCCACTCACTCACCCACTCACCCACTCACTCACCCACTCACCCACCCACTCACTCACTCACCCACCCACTCACCCACCCACTCACTCACCCACTCACCCACCCACCCACTCACTCACCCACTCACCCACCCACTCACTCACTCACCCACCCACTCACCCACCCACTCACCCACTCACTCACCCACTCACCCACCCACTCACTCACCCACTCACCCACCCACCCACTCACTCACCCACTCACCCACCCACTCACTCACTCACTCACTCACCCACCCACTCACCCACCCACTCACCCACTCACTCACCCACTCACCCACTCACTCACCCACTCACCCACCCACTCACTCACTCACCCACCCACTCACCCACCCACTCACTCACCCACTCACCCACCCACCCACTCACTCACCCACTCACCCACCCACTCACTCACTCACCCACCCACTCACCCACCCACTCACCCACTCACTCACCCACTCACCCACCCACTCACCCACTCACTCACCCACTCACCCACCCACTCACTCACTCACCGTGGTGGAGCTGGGGGACGGAGCATTCGGTACCATCTACAAGGTGGTGGGGGTGGTGGTGGTGGTGGTGGTGGTGGGGGGTGGTGATGGTGGTGGGAGTGGTGGGGGTGGTGGGGGTGGTGGTGGTGGTGGTGCAGGTGGTAGTGGTAGTGGTGGGGGTGGTGGTGGTGGTGGGGGTTGAGGTGGTAGTGGAGGTGGTGGTGATGGTGGGGTGGTGTTGGGGGTGGTGGTGGTGGTGATGGTGGTGGTGGTGGGGGGGTTCACACACATCACCTGACTCACCCACCCACCCACCCCCCCACTATCCCCCCCACCCCTCCTCGCCTCCCACCAGGTTCAGCACCGTCAGACAGGGCAGCTGGCAGCTGCCAAGGTGATGGAGCCCACCGATGATGAGGAGTTGGAGGAGCTGCTGGTGGAAGTGGAGGTCTTGTCAGCCTGCAGACACGACCACGTGCTCACCCTGGTAGCAGCCTACCACTGTGGGCCCAAGCTGTGGGTGAGTGAGCTCACTTACACACTCACTCAGTTACACACTCACTCACTCAGCCACTCACTCACTCAGCCACCCACTCACACACCCACCCACTCACTCAGCCACTCACTCACTCAGCCACTCACCCACTCACTCAGTCACTCACCCACCCACTCACTCAGCCACTCACTCACTCAGCCACTCACTCACTCACTCACCCACACACTCACCCACACACTCACACCTGGTGGAGGTGTAGGTCTTGTCAGCCTGTACACACAACCACGTGCTCACCCTGGTAGCAGCCTACCACTGTGGGCCCAAGCTGTGGGTGAGTGAGCTCACTTACACACTCACACACTCACTCACTCAGCCACTCACCCACTCACTCAGTTACACACACACTCACACACCCACCCACTCACTCAGCCACTCACTCACTCAGCCACTCACCCACTCACTCAGTCACTCACCCACTCACTCACTCAGTTACACACACACTCACACACCCACCCACTCACTCAGCCACTCACTCACTCAGCCACTCACTCACTCAGCCACTCACCCACTCACTCAGTCACTCACCCACCCACTCACTCAGCCACTCACTCACTCACCCACTCACTCACTCACTCACTCGCCCACTCACCCACCCACTCACCCACTCACCCACCCACTCACCCACTCACTCACCCACTCACTCACTCACCCACACACTCACACCTGGTGGAAGTGGAGGTCTTGTCAGCCTGTACACACAACCACGTGCTCACCCTGGTAGCAGCCTACCACTGTGGGCCCAAGCTATGGGTGAGTTCACACTTACACACACTTACACACTCACTCAGTTACACACACACTCAGTTACACACTCACCCACTCACCCACTCACTCACTCACCCACCCACTCACTCAGCCACTCACTCACTCACCCACCCACTCACTCACCCACCCACTCACCCATTCACCAACACACACTCACTCACACTTATACACACTCACACTTACACACACACTCGCATACACACACTTACATACACACACTCACACTTACACACACACTCACATACACACACTAACACACACACTCACACTTACACACACACTCACATACACACACTAACACACACACTCACACTTACACACACTCACATACACACACTAACGCACACACTCACACTGACACACACTCACACTTACACTCACACTCACATACACACACTCACACTTACACACACTTACACACACACTCACATACACACACTTACATACACACACTCACACTTTCACACACACTCACATACACACACTAACACACACACTCACACTTACACACACTTACACACACACTCACATACACACACTTACATACACACACTCACACTTACACACACTCACACTTACACACACTAACACACACACTCACATACACACACTCACACTTACACACACTCACACTTACACACACACTCACATACACACACTCACATACACACACTCACACTTTCACACACACTCACATACACACACTAACACACACACTCACACTTACACACACTTACACACACACTCACATACACACACTTACATACACACACTCACACTTACACACACTCACACTTACACACACTAACACACACACTCACATACACACACTCACACTTACACACACACTCACATACACACACTCACATACACACACTCACACTTACACACACACTCACATACACACACTAACACACACACTCACACTTACACACACTCACACTTACACACACACTCACACACACACACTCACACTTACACACACTCACACTTACACACACACTCACATACACACTCACACACACTCACACACACTTACATACACTTACATACACACACTCACACTTACACACACTCACACTTACACACACACTCACACACACACACTCACACTTACACACACTCACACTTACACACACTCCTACTTACACTTACACAAACACTCACACACTTACACACACACTCACACTTACACACACTCACACACTCACACACACTTACATACACACACTTACACACACTTACATACACACACTCACACTTACACACACTCACACTTACACACACACTCACATACACACACTCACATACACACACTAACGCACACACTCACACTGACACACACTCACACTTACACTCACACTCACATACACACACTTACACACACTTACACACACACTCACATACACACACTCACATACACACACTCACACTTACACACACACTCACATACACACACTAACACACACACTCACACTTACACACACACTCACATACACACTCACACACACTCACACTTACACACACACTCACATACACACACTAACACACACACTCACACTTACACACACACACACTTACACACACACTCACATACACACTCACACACACTCACACTTACACACACACTCACATACACACACTAACGCACACACTCACACTGACACACACTCACACTTACACTCACACTCACATACACACACTTACATACACACACTCACACTTTCACACACACTCACATACACACACACTCACATACACACACTTACATACACACACTCACACTTACACACACACTCACACACTCACACTAACACACACACTCACACTTACACACACTCACACTTACACACACACTCACATACACACACTTACACACACACTCACATACACACACTCACACTTACACACACACTCACACACTCACACTAACACACACACTCACACTTACACACACTCACACTTACACACACACTCACATACACACACTCACACTTACACACACACTCACATACACACACTTACATACACACACACTCACATACACACACTAACACACACACTCACACTTACACACACACTCACATACACACACTAACACACACACTCACACTTACACACACTCACACTTACACACACACTCACATACACACACTCACACTTACACACACTCACACATACACACACTCACATACACACACTAACACACACACTCACACTTACACACACACTCACACACACACTCACATACACACACTCACATACACACACTCACACTTTCACACACACTCACATACACACACTCACACTTACACACACACTCACATACACACACTAACACACACACTCACACTTACACACACTCACACTTACACACACACTCACATACACACACTAACACACACACTCACACTTACACACACTCACATACACACACTAACACACACACTCACACTGACACACACTCACACTTACACTCACACTCACATACACACACTCACACTTACACACACACTCACACTTACACACACTAACACACACACTCACACTTACACACACTCACACTTACACACACTCACACTTACACACACTCACACTTACACACACACACACATACACACACTAACACACACACTCACACTTACACACACTCACATACACACACTAACGCACACACTCACACTGACACACACTCACACTTACACTCACACTCACATACACACACTCACACTTACACACACACTAACACTTACACACACTAACACACACACTCACACTTACACACACTCACACTTACACACACACACACTCCTACTTACACTTACACAAACACTCACACACTTACACACACACTCACACTTATACACACTCACACACTCACACTTACACACACACTCACACTTACACTTACATACACTCACACTTACACACACACACTCATACTTACACTTACACAAACACTCACACACTTACACACACACTCACACTTACACACACTCACACACTCACACTTACACACACTTACATACACACACTCACACTTACACACACTCACACTTACACACAAACACTCACACACTTACACAAACACTCACACACTTACACACACTCACACTTACACACACTCACACTTACACACACACTCACACTTACACACACTCACATACACTCACTTTCACACACTTACATACACACACTCACACTTACACACACTCACACTTACACACAAACACTCACACACTTACACACACTCACATACACACACACTCACACTTACACACAAACACTCACACACTTACACAAACACTCACACACTTACACACACTCACACACTCACACTTACACACACACACTCTTACTTACACTTACACACACTCACACACTCACACTTACACACAAACACTCACACACTTACACACACTCACATACACACACTCACACTTACACACAAACACTCACACACTTACACACAAACACTCACACACTTACACAAACACTCACACACTTACACACACTCACACACTCACACTTACACACACACACACTCCTACTTACACTTACACAAACACTCACACACTTACACACACTTACACAAACACTCACACACTTACACACACTCACACACTTACACACACTCACACTTACACACACTCACACTTACACACACACACTCCTACTTACACTTACACAAACACTCACACACTTACACACACTTACACAAACACTCACACACTTACACACACACTCACACTTACACACATTCACACACTCACACTTACACACACTCACATACACTCACTTTCACACACTTACATACACACACTCACACTTACATACACTCACACACTCACACTTACACACACACACTCCTACTTACACTTACACAAACACTCACACACTTACACACACACTCACACTTACACACACTCACACTTACACACACACACTCACACTTACACACACTCACACACTCACACTTACACACACTCACATACACACACTCACACACTTACACACATTCACACACTCACACTTACACACACTCACATACACTCACTTTCACACACTTACATACACACACTCACACTTACATACACTCACACACTCACACTTACACACACACACTCCTACTTACACTTACACAAACACTCACACACTTACACACACACTCACACTTACACACACTCACACTTACACACACACACTCCTACTTACACGTACACAAACACTCACACACTTACACTCACACACACTCACACTTACACACAAACACTCACACACTTACACACACACACTTACACACACTCACACTTACACACAAACACTCACACACTTACACTCACACTCACACACACTCACACTTACACACAAACACTCACACACTTACACTCACACTCACACACACTCACACTTACACACAAACACTCACACACTTACACTCACACTCACACACACTCACACTTACACACAAACACTCACACACTTACACACTCACACTTACACATCATCATCATCATCGTCGTCATCATCGTCATCATCATCATGATGATGATGATGACGATGATGATGATGACGATGATGACGACGATGATGATGATGATGACGATGATGATGACGATGATGATGATGATGATGACGATGATGACGATTATGATGATGACGATGATGACGATGATGATGATGATGACGATGATGATGATGATGATGACGATGATGACGACGATGATGATGATGATGATGACGATGATGACGATGATGATGATGATGACGATGATGATGATGACGATGATGATGATGATGATGACGATGATGATGATGATGATGACGATGACGATGATGATGATGACGATGATGATGATGATGACGATGATGATGATGACGATGACGATGATGTCTTCATCTTCCATCTCAGATTCTGCTCGAATTCTGTGCAGGTGGAGCCCTGGACTCCATCATGATGGGTCAGTGACACACACAGACAAAGCTCCCCCAGGTAGCCTCTAGCAGGGCTGCAGGGGCAAGTGCTGTGACACAGACAAAGCTCCCCCAGGTAGCCTCCAGCAGGGCTGCAGGGGCAAGTGCTGAGACACAGACAAAGCTCCCCCAGGTAGCCTCTAGCAGGGCTGTCGGGGCAAGTGCTGAGACACAGGCAAAGCTCCCCCAGGTAGCCTCCAGCAGGGCTGCAGGGGCAAGTGCTGAGACACAGACAAAGCTCCCCCAGGTAGCCTCTAGCAGGGCTGTCGGGGCAAGTGCTGAGACACAGGCAAAGCTCCCCCAGGTAGCCTCTAGCAGGGCTGTAGGGGCAAGTGCTTAGACACAGACAAAGCTCCCCCAGGTAGCCTCTAGCAGGGCTCCAGGGGCAAGTGCTGAGGCACAGACAAAGCTCCCCCAGGTAGCCTCCAGCAGGGCTGTAGGGGCAAGTGCTGAGACACACAGACAAAGCTCCCCCAGGTAGCCTCTAGCAGGGCTGTAGGGGCAAGTGCTTAGACACACAGACAAAGCTCCCCCAGGTAGCCTCTAGCAGGGCTGTAGGGGCAAGTGCTTAGACACACAGACAAAGCTCTCCCAGGTAGCCTCTAGCAGGGCTGTAGGGGCAAGTGCTGAGACACACAGACAAAGCTCCCCCAGGTAGCCTCTAGCAGGGCTGCAGGGGCAAGTGCTGAGACACAGACAAAGCTCCCCCAGGTAGCCTCTAGCAGGGCTGTAGGGGCAAGTGCTTAGACACACAGACAAAGCTCCCCCAGGTAGCCTCTAGCAGGGCTGTAGGGGCAAGTGCTTAGACACACAGACAAAGCTCCCCCAGGTAGCCTCTAGCAGGGCTGTAGGGGCAAGTGCTTAGACACACAGACAAAGCTCCCCCAGGTAGCCTCCAGCAGGGCTGTAGGGGCAAGTGCTGCGACACACAGACAAAGCCCCCCCAGGTAGCCTCTAGCAGGGCTGTAGGGGCAAGTGCTGAGACACACAGACAAAGCTCCCCCAGGTAGCCTCTAGCAGGGCTGTTGGGGCAAGTGCTGAGACAAAGACAAAGCTCCCCCAGGTAGCCTCTAGCAAGGCTGCCGCGGCAAGTGCTGAGACACAGACAAAGCTCCCCCAGGTAGCCTCTAGCAGGGCTGCAGGGGCAAGTGCTGAGACACAGACAAAGCTCCCCCAGGTAGCCTCTAGCAGGGCTGTAGGGGCAAGTGCCGAGACACAGACAAAGCTCCCCCAGGTAGCCTCTAGCAGGGCTGCAGGGGCAAGTGCTGAGACACACAGACAAAGCTCCCCCAAGTAGCCTCTAGCAGGGCTGTAGGGGCAAGTGCCGAGACACAGACAAAGCTCCCCCAGGTAGCCTCTAGCAGGGCTGCAGGGGCAAGTGCCGAGACACACAGACAAAGCTCCCCCAGATAGCCTCTAGCAGGGATGCAGGGGCAAGTGCTGAGACGCAGACAAAGCTCCCCCAGGTAGCCTCTAGCAGGGCTGCAGGGGCAAGTGCTGAGACACAGACAAAGCTCCCCCAGGTAGCCTCTAGCAGGGCTCCAGGGGCAAGTGCTGAGACACAGGCAAAGCTCCCCCAGGTAGCCTCTAGCAGGGCTGCGGGGGCAAGTGCTGAGACACAGACAAAGCTCCCCCAGGTAGCCTCTAGCAGGGCTGCGGGGGCAAGTGCTGAGACACAGACAAAGCTCCCCCAGGTAGCCTCTAGCAGGGCTGCGGGGGCAAGTGCTGAGACACACAGACAAAGCTCCCCCAGGTAGCCTCCAGCAGGGCTGCAAGGGCAAGTGCTGAGACACAGACAAAGCTCCCCCAGGTAGCCTCTAGCAGGGCTGCAGGGGCAAGTGCTGAGACACAGACAAAGCCCCCCCAGGTAGCCTCTAGCAGGGCTGTAGGGGCAAGTGCTGAGACACAGACAAAGCTCCCCCAGGTAGCCTCTAGCAGGGCTGCAGGGGCAAGTGCTGAGACACAGACAAAGCTCCCCCAGGTAGCCTCTAGCAGGACTGTAGGGGCAAGTGCTGAGACACAGGCAAAGCTCCCCCAGGTAGCCTCTAGCAGGGCTCCAGGGGCAAGTGCTGAGACACAGACAAAGCTCCCCCAGGTAGCCTCTAGCAGGGCTGCAGGGGCAAGTGCTGAGACACAGACAAAGCTCCCCCAGGTAGCCTCTAGCAGGGCTGCAGGGGCAAGTGCTGAGACAGAGACAAAGCTCCCCCAGGTAGCCTCTAGCAGGGCTGTAGGGGCAAGTGCTGAGACACAGACAAAGCTCCCCCAGGTAGCCTCTAGCAGGGCTGCAGGGGCAAGTGCTGAGACAGAGACAAAGCTCCCCCAGGTAGCCTCTAGCAGGGCTGTAGGGGCAAGTGCTGAGACACAGACAAAGCTCCCCCAGGTAGCCTCTAGCAGGGCTGCAGGGGCAAGTGCTGAGACACAGACAAAGCTCCCCCAGGTAGCCTCTAGCAGGGCTGCAAGGGCAAGTGCTGAGACAGAGACAAAGCTCCCCCAGGTAGCCTCTAGCAGGGCTGCAGGGGCAAGTGCTGAGACACAGACAAAGCTCCCCCAGGTAGCCTCTAGCAGGGCTGCAGGGGCAAGTGCTGAGACACAGACAAAGCTCCCCCAGGTAGCCTCTAGCAGGGCTCCAGGGGCAAGTGCTGAGACACAGGCAAAGCTCCCCCAGGTAGCCTCTAGCAGGGCTGCGGGGGCAAGTGCTGAGACACAGACAAAGCTCCCCCAGGTAGCCTCTAGCAGGGCTGCGGGGGCAAGTGCTGAGACACAGACAACGCTCCCCCAGGTAGCCTCTAGCAGGGCTGCGGGGGCAAGTGCTGAGACACACAGACAAAGCTCCCCCAGGTAGCCTCCAGCAGGGCTGCAAGGGCAAGTGCTGAGACACAGACAAAGCTCCCCCAGGTAGCCTCTAGCAGGGCTGCAGGGGCAAGTGCTGAGACACAGACAAAACCCCCCCAGGTAGCCTCTAGCAGGGCTGTAGGGGCAAGTGCTGAGACACAGACAAAGCTCCCCCAGGTAGCCTCTAGCAGGGCTGCAGGGGCAAGTGCTGAGACACAGACAAAGCTCCCCCAGGTAGCCTCTAGCAGGACTGTAGGGGCAAGTGCTGAGACACAGGCAAAGCTCCCCCAGGTAGCCTCTAGCAGGGCTCCAGGGGCAAGTGCTGAGACACAGACAAAGCTCCCCCAGGTAGCCTCTAGCAGGGCTGCAAGGGCAAGTGCCGAGACACAGACAAAGCTCCCCCAGATAGCCTCTAGCAGGGATGCAGGGGCAAGTGCTGAGACGCAGACAAAGCTCCCCCAGGTAGCCTCTAGCAGGGCTGCAGGGGCAAGTGCTGAGACACAGACAAAGCTCCCCCAGGTAGCCTCTAGCAGGGCTCCAGGGGCAAGTGCTGAGACACAGGCAAAGCTCCCCCAGGTAGCCTCTAGCAGGGCTGCGGGGGCAAGTGCTGAGACACAGACAAAGCTCCCCCAGGTAGCCTCTAGCAGGGCTGCGGGGGCAAGTGCTGAGACACAGACAAAGCTCCCCCAGGTAGCCTCTAGCAGGGCTGCGGGGGCAAGTGCTGAGACACACAGACAAAGCTCCCCCAGGTAGCCTCCAGCAGGGCTGCAAGGGCAAGTGCTGAGACACAGACAAAGCTCCCCCAGGTAGCCTCTAGCAGGGCTGCAGGGGCAAGTGCTGAGACACAGGCAAAGCTCCCCCAGGTAGCCTCTAGCAGGGCTGTAGGGGCAAGTGCTGAGACACAGGCAAAGCTCCCCCAGGTAGCCTCTAGCAGGGCTGCAGGGGAAAGTGCTGAGACACAGGCAAAGCTCCCCCAGGTAGCCTCTAGCAGGGCTGCAGGGGCAAGTGCTGAGGCACAGGCAAAGCTCCCCCAGGTAGCCTCTAGCAGGGCTGTAGGGGCAAGTGCTGAGACACAGGCAAAGCTCCCCCAGGTAGCCTCTAGCAGGGCTGCCGGGGCAAGTGCTGAGACGCAGACAAAGCTCCCCCAGGTAGCCTCTAGCAGGGCTGCAGGGGCAAGTGCTGAGACACAGACAAAGCTCCCCCAGGTAGCCTCTAGCAGGGCTGCAGGGGCAAGTGCTGTGACACAGACAAAGCTCCCCCAGGTAGCCTCTAGCAGGGCTGCAAGGGCAAGTGCCGAGACACAGACAAAGCTCCCCCAGATAGCCTCTAGCAGGGATGCAGGGGCAAGTGCTGAGACGCAGACAAAGCTCCCCCAGGTAGCCTCTAGCAGGGCTGCAGGGGCAAGTGCTGAGACACAGACAAAGCTCCCCCAGGTAGCCTCTAGCAGGGCTCCAGGGGCAAGTGCTGAGACACAGGCAAAGCTCCCCCAGGTAGCCTCTAGCAGGGCTGCGGGGGCAAGTGCTGAGACACAGACAAAGCTCCCCCAGGTAGCCTCTAGCAGGGCTGCGGGGGCAAGTGCTGAGACACAGACAAAGCTCCCCCAGGTAGCCTCTAGCAGGGCTGCGGGGGCAAGTGCTGAGACACACAGACAAAGCTCCCCCAGGTAGCCTCCAGCAGGGCTGCAAGGGCAAGTGCTGAGACACAGACAAAGCTCCCCCAGGTAGCCTCTAGCAGGGCTGCAGGGGCAAGTGCTGAGACACAGACAAAGCCCCCCCAGGTAGCCTCTAGCAGGGCTGTAGGGGCAAGTGCTGAGACACAGACAAAGCTCCCCCAGGTAGCCTCTAGCAGGGCTGCAGGGGCAAGTGCTGAGACACAGACAAAGCTCCCCCAGGTAGCCTCTAGCAGGACTGTAGGGGCAAGTGCTGAGACACAGGCAAAGCTCCCCCAGGTAGCCTCTAGCAGGGCTCCAGGGGCAAGTGCTGAGACACAGACAAAGCTCCCCCAGGTAGCCTCTAGCAGGGCTGCAGGGGCAAGTGCTGAGACACAGACAAAGCTCCCCCAGGTAGCCTCTAGCAGGGCTGCAGGGGCAAGTGCTGAGACAGAGACAAAGCTCCCCCAGGTCGCCTCTAGCAGGGCTGTAGGGGCAAGTGCTGAGACACAGACAAAGCTCCCCCAGGTAGCCTCTAGCAGGGCTGCAGGGGCAAGTGCTGAAACAGAGACAAAGCTCCCCCAGGTAGCCTCTAGCAGGGCTGTAGGGGCAAGTGCTGAGACACAGACAAAGCTCCCCCAGGTAGCCTCTAGCAGGGCTGCAGGGGCAAGTGCTGAGACACAGACAAAGCTCCCCCAGGTAGCCTCTAGCAGGGCTGCAAGGGCAAGTGCTGAGACACAGGCAAAGCTCCCCCAGGTAGCCTCTAGCAGGGCTGCAGGGGCAAGTGCTGAGACACAGACAAAGCTCCCCCAGGTAGCCTCTAGCAGGGCTGCAGGGGCAAGTGCTGAGGCACAGGCAAAGCTCCCCCAGGTAGCCTCTAGCAGGGCTGTAGGGGCAAGTGCTGAGACACAGGCAAAGCTCCCCCAGGTAGCCTCTAGCAGGGCTGCCGGGGCAAGTGCTGAGACGCAGACAAAGCTCCCCCAGGTAGCCTCTAGCAGGGCTGCAGGGGCAAGTGCTGAGACACAGACAAAGCTCCCCCAGGTAGCCTCTAGCAGGGCTGCAGGGGCAAGTGCTGTGACACAGACAAAGCTCCCCCAGGTAGCCTCTAGCAGGGCTGCAAGGGCAAGTGCCGAGACACAGACAAAGCTCCCCCAGATAGCCTCTAGCAGGGATGCAGGGGCAAGTGCTGAGACGCAGACAAAGCTCCCCCAGGTAGCCTCTAGCAGGGCTGCAGGGGCAAGTGCTGAGACACAGACAAAGCTCCCCCAGGTAGCCTCTAGCAGGGCTCCAGGGGCAAGTGCTGAGACACAGGCAAAGCTCCCCCAGGTAGCCTCTAGCAGGGCTGCGGGGGCAAGTGCTGAGACACAGACAAAGCTCCCCCAGGTAGCCTCTAGCAGGGCTGCGGGGGCAAGTGCTGAGACACAGACAAAGCTCCCCCAGGTAGCCTCTAGCAGGGCTGCGGGGGCAAGTGCTGAGACACACAGACAAAGCTCCCCCAGGTAGCCTCCAGCAGGGCTGCAAGGGCAAGTGCTGAGACACAGACAAAGCTCCCCCAGGTAGCCTCTAGCAGGGCTGCAGGGGCAAGTGCTGAGACACAGACAAAGCCCCCCCAGGTAGCCTCTAGCAGGGCTGTAGGGGCAAGTGCTGAGACACAGACAAAGCTCCCCCAGGTAGCCTCTAGCAGGGCTGCAGGGGCAAGTGCTGAGACACAGACAAAGCTCCCCCAGGTAGCCTCTAGCAGGACTGTAGGGGCAAGTGCTGAGACACAGGCAAAGCTCCCCCAGGTAGCCTCTAGCAGGGCTCCAGGGGCAAGTGCTGAGACACAGACAAAGCTCCCCCAGGTAGCCTCTAGCAGGGCTGCAGGGGCAAGTGCTGAGACACAGACAAAGCTCCCCCAGGTAGCCTCTAGCAGGGCTGCAGGGGCAAGTGCTGAGACAGAGACAAAGCTCCCCCAGGTAGCCTCTAGCAGGGCTGTAGGGGCAAGTGCTGAGACACAGACAAAGCTCCCCCAGGTAGCCTCTAGCAGGACTGCAGGGGCAAGTGCTGAAACAGAGACAAAGCTCCCCCAGGTAGCCTCTAGCAGGGCTGTAGGGGCAAGTGCTGAGACACAGACAAAGCTCCCCCAGGTAGCCTCTAGCAGGGCTGCAGGGGCAAGTGCTGAGACACAGACAAAGCTCCCCCAGGTAGCCTCTAGCAGGGCTGCAAGGGCAAGTGCTGAGACACAGGCAAAGCTCCCCCAGGTAGCCTCTAGCAGGGCTGCAGGGGCAAGTGCTGAGACACAGACAAAGCTCCCCCAGGTAGCCTCTAGCAGGGCTGCAAGGGCAAGTGCTGAGACACAGACAAAGCCCCCCCAGGTAGCCTCTTGCAGAGCTGTAGGGGCAAGTGCTGTGTTAGTAGCAGCAGCAGCGTCTATGAAGGCTACCGGCACTGTGGCTACACACACAGAGGGGGTGGGTGGCCAGCACCACCACGCCCGACCGCCTTTGTCTCTCCCCCAGTGTCACACACAGACACACTCACACCTACTCGCTCAGTCACTCACTTAGCTACTCACTCACCTACTCAGTCACTCACCTACTCACTCACCCACTCACCTACTCACTCACTCACCTACTCACTCACTCACCTACTCACTCAGCCACTCACTCACCTACTCACTCACCCACTCACCTACTCACTCACTCACCTACTCACTCACTCACCTACTCACTCAGCCACTCACTCACCTACTCACTCACCTACTCACTCACCCACTCACCTACTCACCCACTCACTCACCTACTCACTCACTCACCTACTCACTCACCTACTCACTCACCTACTCACCCACTCAGCTACTCACTCACTCAGCTACTCACTCACTCAGCTACTCACTCACTCACCTACTCACTCACTCACCCACTCACTCACTCACCTACTCACTCACTCACCTACTCACTCACTCACCTACTCACTCACTCACCTACTCACTCACTCACCTACTCACTCAGCCACTCGCTCAGTTATTCACCTACCTGCCTACCTGTCTATCTGTGAGTCACCTACCTGTCTACCTGTGTGAGTCACCTACCTGTCTACCTGTGTGTCACCTACCTGTCTACCTGTGAGTCACCTACCTGTCTACCTGTGTGTCACCTACCTGTCTACCTGTCACCTACCTGTCTACCTGTGAGTCACCTACCTGTCTACCTGTGTGAGTCACCTACCTGTCTACCTGTGTGTGTCACCTACCTGTCTACCTGTGTGAGTCACCTACCTGTCTACCTGTGAGTCACCTACCTGTCTACCTGTGAGTCACCTACCTGTCTACCTGTGAGTCACCTACCTGTCTACCTGTGAGTCACCTACCTGTCTACCAGTGTGAGTCACCTACCTGTCTACCTGTATGAGTCACCTACCTGTCTACCTGTGAGTCACCTACCTGTCTACCTGTGTGAGTCACCTACCTGTCTACCTGTGAGTCACCTACCTGTCTACCTGTGTGTGTCACCTACCTGTCTACCTGTATGAGTCACCTACCTGTCTACCTGTGAGTCACCTACCTGTCTACCTGTATGAGTCACCTACCTGTCTACCTGTGAGTCACCTACCTGTCTACCTGTATAAGTCACCTACCTGTCTACCTGTATGAGTCACCTACCTGTCTACCTGTGAGTCACCTACCTGTCTACCTGTGAGTCACCTACCTGTCTACCTGTGTGAGTCACCTACCTGTCTACCTGTGAGTCACCTACCTGTCTACCTGTGAGTCACCTACCTGTCTACCTGTGTGAGTCACCTACCTATCTACCTGTGAGTCACCTACCTGTCTACCTGTGTGTGTCACCTACCTGTCTACCTGTCACCTACCTGTCTACCTGTGTGAGTCACCTACCTGTCTACCTGTGTGTCACCTACCTGTCTACCTGTGTGAGTCACCTACCTGTCTACCTGTATGAGTCACCTACCTGTCTACCTGTGAGTCACCTACCTGTCTACCTGTGAGTCACCTACCTGTCTACTTGTGTGAGTCACCTACCTGTCTACCTGTCACCTACCTGTCTACCTGTGAGTCACCTACCTGTCTACCTGTGAGTCACCTACCTGTCTACCTGTGAGTCACCTACCTGTCTACCTGTGTGAGTCACCTACCTGTCTACCTGTGAGTCACCTACCTGTCTACCTGTGTGTGTCACCTACCTGTCTACCTGTGAGTCACCTACCTGTCTACCTGTGAGTCACCTACCTGTCTACCTGTGTGTGTCACCTACCTGTCTACCTGTGAGTCACCTACCTGTCTACCTGTGAGTCACCTACCTGTCTACCTGTGAGTCACCTACCTGTCTACCTGTGAGTCACCTACCTGTCTACCTGTGTGAGTCACCTACCTGTATACCTGTGTGAGTCACCTACCTGTCTACCTGTGAGTTACCTACCTGCCTACCTGTGTGAGTCACCTACCTGTCTACCTGTGAGTCACCTACCTGTCTACCTGTGTGAGTCACCTACCTGTCTACCTGTATGAGTCACCTACCTGTCTACCTGTATGAGTCACCTACCTGTCTACCTGTATGAGTCACCTACCTGTCTACCTGTATGAGTCACCTACCTGTCTACCTGTGAGTCACCTACCTGTCTACCTGTGAGTCACCTACCTGTTTACCTGTGTGAGTCACCTACCTGTCTACCTGTGTGAGTCACCTACCTGTCTACCTGTGAGTCACCTACCTGTCTACCTGTGTGTGTCACCTACCTGTCTACCTGTGAGTCACCTACCTGTCTACCTGTGAGTCACCTACCTGTCTACCTGTGAGTCACCTACCTGTCTACCTGTGAGTCACCTACCTGTCTACCTGTGTGTGTCACCTACCTGTTTACCTGTGAGTCACCTACCTGTCTACCTGTGTGTCACCTACCTGTCTACCTGTGAGTCACCTACCTGTCTACCTGTGTGAGTCACCTACCTGTCTACCTGTGTGTCTCCTACCTGTCTACCTGTGAGTCACCTACCTGTCTACCTGTGTGAGTCACCTACCTGTCTACCTGTCACCTACCTGTCTACCTGTGAGTCACCTACCTGTCTACCTGTCTACCTGTGTGTCACCTACCTGTCTACCTGTGTGTCACCTACCTGTCTACCTGTGTGAGTCACCTACCTGTCTACCTGTGTGAGTCACCTACCTGTCTACCTGTGTGTCACCTACCTGTCTACCTGTGTGAGTCACCTACCTGTCTACCTGTGTGAGTCACCTACCTGTCTACCTGTGTGTCACCTACCTGTCTACCTGTGAGTCACCTACCTGTCTACCTGTGAGTCACCTACCTGTCTACCTGTGTGAGTCACCTACCTGTCTACCTGTGTGTGTCACCTACCTGTCTACCTGTCACCTACCTGTCTACCTGTGTGTCACCTACCTGTCTACCTGTGAGTCACCTACCTGTCTACCTGTGAGTCACCTACCTGTCTACCTGTGTGAGTCACCTACCTGTCTACCTGTGTGAGTCACCTACCTGTCTACCTGTGTGTGTCACCTACCTGTCTACCTGTGAGTCACCTACCTGTCTACCTGTGAGTCACCTACCTGTCTACCTGTGTGAGTCACCTACCTGTCTACCTGTGAGTCACCTACCTGTCTACCTGTGTGTGTCACCTACCTGTCTACCTGTGAGTCACCTACCTGTCAACCTGTGTGAGTCACCTACCTGTCTACCTGTGAGTCACCTACCTGTCTACCTGTGTGTGTCACCTACCTGTCTACCTGTGTGTGTCACCTACCTGTCTACCTGTGAGTCACCTACCTGTCTACCTGTGAGTCACCTACCTGTCTACCTGTGTGAGTCACCTACCTGTCTACCTGTGAGTCACCTACCTGTCTACCTGTGTGTGTCACCTACCTGTCTACCTGTGAGTCACCTACCTGTCTACCTGTGAGTCACCTACCTGTCTACCTGTGTGTGTCACCTACCTGTCTACCTGTGTGAGTCACCTACCTGTCTACCTGTGTGAGTCACCTACCTGTCTACCTGTGAGTCACCTACCTGTCTACCTGTGTGAGTCACCTACCTGTCTACCTGTGAGTCACCTACCTGTCTACCTGTGAGTCACCTACCTGTCTACCTGTGTGTAGACGTGGACCACGGGCTCAGCGAGCCACAGATCCGCTGTGTGGCTCGCCAGGTGCTCTTGGCCCTCAGCTACCTGCACAGCTACTCACTCACTCAACTACTCACTCAGCTACTCACTCACTCACTCAGCCACCTACTCACTCACCCACTCAGCTACTCACTCACCCACTCAGCTACTCACTCACTCACCTACTCACTCACTCAGCTACCCACTCACTCACCCACTCAGCTACTCACTCACTCACCCACTCAGCTACTCACTCACTCAACTACTCACTCAGCTACTCACTCACTCAGCCACCTACTCACTCACCCACTCAGCTACTCACTCACTCACTCAGCTACTCACTCACTCACCTACTCACTCACTCAGCTACCCACTCACTCACCTACTCACTCACTCAGCCACTGACTCACCTACTCACCCACTCAGCTACTCACTCACGTATTCACCTACCTGTCTACCTGTGTGTCACCTACCTGTCTACCTGTGAGTCACCTACCTGTCTACCTGTGAGTCACCTACCTGTCTACCTGTGTGAGTCACCTACTTGTCTACCTGTGTGTCACCTACCTGTCTACCTGTGTGTCACCTACCTGTCTACCTGTGTGAGTCACCTACCTGTCTACCTGTCACCTACCTGTCTACCTGTGTGTGTCACCTACCTGTCTACCTGTGTGTGTCACCTACCTGTCTACCTGTGCGTAGACGTGGACCACGGGCTCAGCGAGCCACAGATCCGCTGTGTGGCTCGCCAGGTGCTCTTGGCCCTCAGCTACCTGCACAGCGTCCTTCACGTGATCCACCGCGACCTCAAGGCAGGCAACGTCCTCCTCACTCTGGACGGCACCGTCAAGCTGGGTGAGTCGTTCATTCAGTCGTTCATTCAGTCGTTCAGTCGTTCATTCAGTCGTTCAGTCGTTCATTCACTCACTAACTCATTCACTGAGTGATCCACCGCGACCTCAAGGCAGGCAACGTCCTCCTCACTCTGGACGGCACCGTCAAGCTGGGTGAGTCGTTCAGTCGTTCATTCAGTCGTTCAGTCGTTCATTCAGTCGTTCAGTCGTTCATTTAGTCGTTCATTCACTCATTCACTCACTAACTCATTCACTGAGTGATCCACCGCGACCTCAAGGCAGGCAACGTCCTCCTCACTCTGGACGGCACCGTCAAGCTGGGTGAGTCGTTCAGTCGTTCATTCAGTCGTTCAGTCGTTCATTCAGTCGTTCAGTCGTTCATTCACTCACTAACTCATTCACTGAGTGATCCACCGCGACCTCAAGGCAGGCAACGTCCTCCTCACTCTGGACGGCACCGTCAAGCTGGGTGAGTCGTTCATTCAGTCGTTCAGTCGTTCATTTAGTCGTTCATTCACTCATTCACTCACTAACTCATTCACTGAGTGATCCACCGCGACCTCAAGGCAGGCAACGTCCTCCTCACTCTGGACGGCACCGTCAAGCTGGGTGAGTCGTTCAGTCGTTCATTCAGTCGTTCAGTCGTTCATTCAGTCGTTCATTCACTCACTAACTCATTCACTGAGTGATCCACCGCGACCTCAAGGCAGGCAACGTCCTCCTCACTCTGGACGGCACCGTCAAGCTGGGTGAGTCGTTCAGTCGTTCATTCAGTCGTTCAGTCGTTCATTCAGTCGTTCAGTCGTTCATTTAGTCGTTCATTCACTCATTCACTCACTAACTCATTCACTGAGTGATCCACCGCGACCTCAAGGCAGGCAACGTCCTCCTCACTCTGGATGGCACCGTCAAGCTGGGTGAGTCGTTCAGTCGTTCATTCAGTCGTTCAGTCGTTCATTCAGTCGTTCAGTCGTTCATTCACTCACTAACTCATTCACTGAGTGATCCACCGCGACCTCAAGGCAGGCAACGTCCTCCTCACTCTGGACGGCACCGTCAAGCTGGGTGAGTCGTTCAGTCGTTCATTCAGTCGTTCAGTCGTTCATTCAGTCGTTCAGTCGTTCATTCATTCACTAACTCATTCACTGAGTGATCCACCGCGACCTCAAGGCAGGCAACGTCCTCCTCACTCTGGACGGCACCGTCAAGCTGGGTGAGTCGTTCAGTCGTTCATTCAGTCGTTCAGTCGTTCATTCAGTCGTTCAGTCGTTCATTTAGTCGTTCATTCACTCATTCACTCACTAACTCATTCACTGAGTGATCCACCGCGACCTCAAGGCAGGCAATGTCCTCCTCACTCTGGATGGCACCGTCAAGCTGGGTGAGTCGTTCAGTCGTTCATTCAGTCGTTCAGTCGTTCATTCACTCACTAACTCATTCACTGAGTGATCCACCGCGACCTCAAGGCAGGCAACGTCCTCCTCACTCTGGACGGCACCGTCAAGCTGGGTGAGTCGTTCAGTCGTTCATTCAGTCGTTCAGTCGTTCATTCAGTCGTTCAGTCGTTCATTCACTCACTAACTCATTCACTGAGTGATCCACCGCGACCTCAAGGCAGGCAACGTCCTCCTCACTCTGGACGGCACCGTCAAGCTGGGTGAGTCGTTCAGTCGTTCATTCAGTCGTTCAGTCGTTCATTCGGTCGTTCAGTCGTTCATTTAGTCGTTCATTCAGTCGTTCATTCATTCACTCTCTAACTCATTCACTGAGTGATCCACCGCGACCTCAAGGCAGGCAACGTCCTCCTCACTCTGGACGGCACCGTCAAGCTGGGTGAGTCGTTCAGTCGTTCATTCAGTCGTTCAGTCGTTCATTCGGTCGTTCAGTCGTTCATTTAGTCGTTCATTCAGTCGTTCATTCATTCACTCACTAACTCATTCACTGAGTGATCCACCGCGACCTCAAGGCAGGCAACGTCCTCCTCACTCTGGACGGCACCGTCAAGCTGGGTGAGTCGTTCAGTCGTTCATTCAGTCGTTCAGTCGTTCATTCAGTCGTTCAGTCGTTCATTCACTCACTAACTCATTCACTGAGTGATCCACCGCGACCTCAAGGCAGGCAACGTCCTCCTCACTCTGGACGGCACCGTCAAGCTGGGTGAGTCGTTCAGTCGTTCATTCAGTCGTTCAGTCGTTCATTCAGTCGTTCAGTCGTTCATTCACTCACTAACTCATTCACTGAGTGATCCACCGCGACCTCAAGGCAGGCAACGTCCTCCTCACTCTGGACGGCACCGTCAAGCTGGGTGAGTCGTTCATTCAGTCGTTTAGTCGTTCATTCAGTCGTTCATTTAGTCGTTCATTCAGTCATTCACTCACTAACTCACTCAATAACCCACTCACTAGCTCACTAATTCACTCACTCGCTCACTCACTCACTAACTCATTCACTAACTTACTCACTCACTAACTCATTCACTCACTAACTCATTCACTCACTAACTCATTCACTCACTAACTCATTCACTGAGTGATCCACCGCGACCTCAAGGCAGGCAACGTCCTCCTCACTCTGGACGGCACCGTCAAGTTGGGTGAGTCGTTCAGTCGTTCATTCAGTCGTTCATTCATTCAGTCAGTCGTTCACTAACTCATTCACTGAGTGATCCACCGCGACCTCAAGGCAGGCAATGTCCTCCTCACGCTGATGTTGTTGATGTTGAAGGTGGTGATGGTGATGATGATGGTGATGATGGTGATGATGATGATGGTGATGATGGTGATGATGGTGGTGATGATGATGATGGTGGTGATGGTGATGATGGTGATGATGGTGGTGATGGTGATGATGGTGATGATGGTGGTGATGGTGATGATGGTGATGATGATGGTGATGATGGTGATGATGGTGATGATGATGGTGATGATGATGGTGATGATGGTGGTGATGATGGTGATGATGATGATGGTGATGATGGTGATGATGGTGGTGATGGTGATGATGGTGATGATGATGGTGATGATGGTGATGATGGTGGTGATGATGGTGATGATGATGATGGTGATGATGGTGATGATGGTGATGATGGTGATGATGGTGATGATGGTGATGATGATGATGGTGATGATGGTGATGATGGTGATGATGGTGATGATGATGATGGTGATGATGGTGATGATGGTGATGATGGTGATGATGGTGGTGATGATGGTGATGATGATGATGGTGATGATGGTGATGATGGTGGTGATGGTGATGATGGTGATGATGGTGATGATGGTGATGATGGTGATGATGGTGATGATGGCGATGATGGTGATGATGGTGATGATGGTGATGATGATGTTGATGATATTGATGGTGATCTTGTTGATGATGGAGATGCTGTAGATGATGATGGTGATGATGGTGATGATGATGGTGATGATGGTGATGATATTGATGGTGATCTTGTTGATGATGGAGATGATGTAGATGATGATGGTGATGATGGTGATGATGATGGTGATGATGATGTTGATGATATTAATGGTGATGTTGATGATGGTGATGATGATGGTGATGTTGATGATGTTGATGGTGATGATGGTGATGTCATCACAGCTGATTTCGGGGTGTCAGCGAAAAATCAAAACACTCTCCAGAAGAGAGACACGTTTATTGGAACCCCGTACTGGTGAGTGTCCTCACCCCCATCACCATCAACATCACCATCAACAACATCACCACCATCACCATCAACAACATCAACATCATCAACACCATCACCATCATCACCACCACCACCACCACCATCACCACCGTCATCACCATCACCACCACCATCATCACCATCACCACCACCACCACCATCACCACCATCATCACCATCACCACCACCATCATCACCATCACCACCACCACCATCACCACCATCATCACCACCACCACCACCATCACCACCATCATCACCATCAACACCACCACCACCACCATCACCACCATCATCACCACCATCATCACCATCACCACCACCATCACGACCATCTCCACCACCTCCACCATCAACACCACCACCACCACCACCACCATCATCACCATCACCACCACCACCACCATCACCACCACCTCCACCACCTCCACCACCTCCACCATCAACACCACCACCTCCACCATCAACACCACCACCACCATCACCACCACCACCTCCACCATCACCACCACCACCTCCACCATCAACACCACCACCACCACCTCCACCACCTCCACCACCACCATCACCACCATCACCACCACCTCCACCACCTCCACCACCACCTCCACCACCTCCACCACCTCCACCATCAACACCACCACCATCACCACCATCATCACCATCACCATCACCACCACCATCACCTTCAATATCATCACCACTCTCACCACCTCCACCCCCCCCACCCCCCACCTCCCACCCCCCAGGATGGCCCCCGAGGTGGTCCTGTGCGAGACCATGAAAGAGGCCCCCTACGGTTGCCGTGCCGACGTCTGGTCTCTGGGGGTGACGCTCATCGAGACGGCGGAGACGGAGCCCCCCAACAACGACGTGAACCCGATGCGCGTCCTCCTGAGGATCGTGCGATCACCACCACCCTCGCTCACCCGCTCACCCGCTAGTTGGTGAGGGTGACTCGCTGGGTGACTCAGACACCCGCTCGCTCGTTCACTCACTCGCTCACTCGCTCAGCCGCTCGCTCACCCACTCACTCACTCACTCACCCACCCACCCACTCACTCACTCACTCACCCACCCACTCACCCACTCACCCACCCACTCACCCACTCACTCAGCCACTCACTCAGCCACTCACTCACTCAGCCACTCACTCGCTCACTCGTTCACTCACTCGCTCACTCACTCACCCACCCACTCACCCACTCACTCACTCACCCACCCACTCACCCACTCACCCACCCACTCACTCACCCACTCACCCACTCACCCACCCACTCACCCACTCACTCACCCACTCACTCACCCACCCACCCACTCACCCACTCACTCACCCACTCACTCAGCCACTCACTCACTCAGTTACTCACTCACTCAGCCACTCACTCACTCAGCCACTCACTCACTCAGTTACTCACTCACTCAGCCACTCACTCACTCAGCCACTCACTCACTCAGCCACTCACTCACTCACCCACTCACTCAGCCACTCACTCAGCCACTCACTCACTCAGCCACTCACTCAGCCACTCACTCACTCAGCCACTCACTCACTCACTCGACGTGAACCCGATGCGGGTCCTCCTGCGCATCGTGCGCTCACCACCACCCTCGCTCACCCGCTCACCCGCCAGCTGGTGAGCTCAGCCACTCACTCACCCACTCAGCCACTCGCTCGCTCACTCACCCACTCAGCCACTCACTTGCTCGCTCGCTCGCTCGCTCGCTCAGCCGCTCGCTTGCTCGCTCAGCCACTCGCTCGCTCACTCAGCCACTCACTCGCTCACTCAGCCACTCACTCGCTCGCTCGCTCGCTCGCTCAGCCGCTCGCTTGCTCGCTCAGCCACTCGCTCGCTCACTCAGCCACTCACTCGCTCACTCACTCACTCACTCAGCCACTCACTCAGCCACTCACTCAGCCACTCGCTCACTCACTCAGCCACTCGCTCGCTCGCTCACTCACTCACTCAGCCACTCACTCAGCCACTCACTCACTCAGCCACTCGCTCGCTCACTCACTCAGCCACTCACTCAGCCACTCACTCAGCCACTCGCTCACTCACTCAGCCACTCACTCAGCCACTCGCTCACTCACTCAGCCACTCACTCAGCCACTCACTCAGCCACTCGCTCACTCACTCAGCCACTCACTCGCTCGCTCACTCAGCCACTCACTCGCTCACTCAGCCACTCACTCGCTCGCTCGCTCGCTCGCTCAGCCACTCGCTCGCTCACTCAGCCACTCGCTCGCTCACTCAGCCACTCGCTCGCTCGCTCACACACTCACTCAGCCACTCACTCAGCCACTCACTCACTCAGCCACTCGCTCGCTCACTCACTCAGCCACTCACTCAGCCACTCACTCAGCCACTCGCTCACTCACTCAGCCACTCACTCAGCCACTCGCTCACTCACTCAGCCACTCACTCAGCCACTCACTCAGCCACTCGCTCACTCACTCAGCCACTCGCTCGCTCGCTCACTCACTCACTCAGCCACTCACTCAGCCACTCACTCACTCAGCCACTCGCTCGCTCGCTCACTCACTCACTCAGCCACTCACTCAGCCACTCACTCACTCAGCCACTCGCTCGCTCACTCACTCAGCCACTCACTCAGCCACTCACTCAGCCACTCGCTCACTCACTCAGCCACTCGCTCGCTCGCTCACTCACTCACTCAGCCACTCACTCAGCCACTCACTCAGCCACTCACTCAGCCACTCGCTCACTCACTCAGCCACTCGCTCGCTCGCTCACTCACTCACTCAGCCACTCACTCAGCCACTCACTCACTCAGCCACTCGCTCGCTCGCTCACTCACTCACTCAGCCACTCACTCAGCCACTCACTCACTCAGCCACTCGCTCGCTCACTCACTCAGCCACTCACTCAGCCACTCACTCAGCCACTCGCTCACTCACTCAGCCACTCGCTCGCTCGCTCACTCACTCACTCAGCCACTCGCTCGCTCGCTCACTCACTCACTCAGCCACTCACTCAGCCACTCACCCACTCAGCCACTCGCTCGCTCGCTCACTCACTCACTCAGCCACTCACTCAGCCACTCACTCAGCCACTCACTCACTCAGCCACTCGCTCGCTCACTCACTCAGCCACTCACTCAGCCACTCACTCACTCAGCCACTCGCTCGCTCGCTCACTCACTCACTCAGCCACTCACTCAGCCACTCACTCAGCCACTCGCTCACTCACTCAGCCACTCGCTCGCTCGCTCACTCACTCACTCAGCCACTCACTCAGCCACTCACCCACTCAGCCACTCACCCACTCAGCCACTCGCTCGCTCGCTCACTCACTCACTCAGCCACTCACTCAGCCACTCACTCACTCAGCCACTCGCTCGCTCACTCACTCAGCCACTCACTCAGCCACTCACTCAGCCACTCGCTCACTCACTCAGCCACTCACTCGCTCGCTCAGCCGCTCGTTCAGCCGCTCGCTTGCTCGCTCAGCCACTCGCTCGCTCACTCAGCCACTCGCTCGCTCACTCAGCCACTCGCTCGCTCGCTCACTCACTCACTCAGCCACTCACTCAGCCACTCACTCAGCCACTCGCTCACTCAGCCACTCACTCACTCACTCAGCCACTCGCTCGCTCGCTCACTCACTCACTCAGCCACTCACTCAGCCACTCACTCAGCCACTCGCTCACTCACTCAGCCACTCGCTCGCTCGCTCACTCACTCACTCAGCCACTCACTCAGCCACTCACTCAGCCACTCGCTCACTCACTCAGCCACTCGCTCGCTCGCTCACTCACTCACTCAGCCACTCACTCAGCCACTCACTCACTCAGCCACTCGCTCGCTCACTCACTCAGCCACTCACTCAGCCACTCACTCAGCCACTCGCTCACTCACTCAGCCACTCACTCAGCCACTCGCTCACTCACTCAGCCACTCACTCAGCCACTCACTCAGCCACTCGCTCACTCACTCAGCCACTCGCTCGCTCGCTCACTCACTCACTCAGCCACTCACTCAGCCACTCACTCACTCAGCCACTCGCTCGCTCGCTCACTCACTCACTCAGCCACTCACTCAGCCACTCACTCACTCAGCCACTCGCTCGCTCACTCACTCAGCCACTCACTCAGCCACTCACTCAGCCACTCGCTCACTCACTCAGCCACTCGCTCGCTCGCTCACTCACTCACTCAGCCACTCACTCAGCCACTCGCTCACTCACTCAGCCACTCGCTCGCTCGCTCACTCACTCACTCAGCCACTCACTCAGCCACTCACCCACTCAGCCACTCGCTCGCTCACTCACTCACTCACTCAGCCACTCACTCAGCCACTCACTCAGCCACTCACTCACTCAGCCACTCGCTCGCTCACTCACTCAGCCACTCACTCAGCCACTCACTCACTCACTCAGCCACTCGCTCGCTCGCTCACTCACTCACTCAGCCACTCACTCAGCCACTCACTCAGCCACTCGCTCACTCACTCAGCCACTCGCTCGCTCGCTCACTCACTCACTCAGCCACTCACTCAGCCACTCACCCACTCAGCCACTCACCCACTCAGCCACTCGCTCGCTCGCTCACTCACTCACTCAGCCACTCACTCAGCCACTCACTCACTCAGCCACTCGCTCGCTCACTCACTCAGCCACTCACTCAGCCACTCACTCAGCCACTCGCTCACTCACTCAGCCACTCACTCGCTCGCTCACTCACTCACTCAGCCACTCACTCAGCCACTCACTCAGCCACTCGCTCACTCACTCAGCCACTCGCTCGCTCACTCACTCACTCAGCCACTCACTCAGCCACTCACTCAGCCACTCGCTCACTCACTCAGCCACTCGCTCGCTCGCTCACTCACTCACTCAGCCACTCATTCAGCCACTCACTCACTCAGCCACTCGCTCGCTCGCTCACTCACTCACTCACTCAGCCACTCACTCAGCCACTCACTCACTCAGCCACTCGCTCGTTCACTCACTCAGCCACTCACTCAGCCACTCACTCAGCCACTCGCTCACTCACTCAGCCACTCACTCGCTCACTCACTCACTCAACCACTCACTCAGCCACTCACTCAGCCACTCGCTCACTCACTCAGCCACTCGCTCGCTCGCTCACTCACTCACTCAGCCACTCACTCAGCCACTCACTCACTCAGCCACTCACTCACTCACTCAGCCACTCACTCAGCCACTCACTCAGCCACTCGCTCACTCACTCAGCCACTCACTCGCTCACTCACTCACTCACTCAACCACTCACTCAGCCACTCACTCAGCCACTCGCTCACTCACTCAGCCACTCGCTCGCTCGCTCACTCACTCACTCAGCCACTCACTCAGCCACTCACTCACTCAGCCACTCACTCAGCCACTCGCTCGCTCGCTCACTCACTCACTCAGCCACTCACTCAGCCACTCACTCACTCAGCCACTCGCTCACTCACTCACTCAGCCACTCACTCAGCTACTCACTCAGCCACTCACTCGCTCACTCACTCAGCCACTCACTCGCTCACTCACCCAGCCACTCACTCAGCTACTCACTCAGCCACTCACTCACTCAGCCACTCACTCAGCTACTCACTCAGCCACTCACTCACTCAGCCACTCACTCAGCCACTCACTCAGCCACTCGCTCACTCACTCAGCCACTCACTCACTCAGCCACTCACTCAGCCACTCACTCACTCACTCAGCCACTCACTCACTCAGCCACTCACTCAGCCACTCGCTCACTCACTCAGCCACTCACTCACTCAGCCACTCACTCAGCCACTCGCTCACTCACTCAGCCACTCACTCACTCAGCCACTCACTCAGCCACTCACTCGCTCACTCACTCAGCCACTCACTCAGCCACTCACTCACTCACTCAGCTACTCACTCAGCCACTCACTCACTCAGCCACTCACTCAGCCACTCACTCAGCCACTCGCTCACTCACTCAGCCACTCACTCACTCAGCCACTCACTCAGCCACTCACTCACTCACTCAGCCACTCACTCACTCACTCAGCCACTCACTCACTCAGCCACTCACTCAGCCACTCGCTCACTCACTCAGCCACTCACTCACTCAGCCACTCACTCAGCCACTCGCTCACTCACTCAGCCACTCACTCACTCAGCTACTCACTCAGCCACTCGCTCACTCACTCAGCCACTCACTCACTCAGCCACTCACTCAGCCACTCACTCTCTCAGCCACTCACTCACTCAGCCACTCACTCAGCCACTCACTCGCTCACTCAGCCACTCACTCACTCAGCCACTCACTCAGCCACTCACTCACTCAGCCACTCACTCAGCCACTCACTCGCTCACTCAGCCACTCACTCACTCAGCCACTCACTCAGCCACTCACTCACTCAGCCACTCACTCAGCCACTCACTCGCTCACTCAGCCACTCACTCGCTCAGCCACTCACTCACTCGCTCACTCACTCGCTCACTCGCTCGCTCACTCAGCCACACCGCTCACTCAGCCACTCACTCACTCAGCCACTCACTCACTCAGCCACTCGCTCGCTCACTCAGCCACTCACTCACTCAGCCACTCACTCAGCCACTCACTCTCTCAGCCACTCACTCACTCAGCCACTCACTCAGCCACTCGCTCGCTCACTCAGCCACTCACTCAGCCACTCGCTCGCTCACTCAGCCACTCACTCACTCAGCCACTCACTCAGCCACTCACTCACTCAGCCACTCGCTCGCTCACTCAGCCACTCGCTCGCTCAGCCACTCGCTCGCTCACTCAGCCACTCACTCAGCCACTCGCTCGCTCACTCAGCCACTCACTCACTCAGCCACTCACTCAGCCACTCGCTCGCTCACTCAGCCACTCACTCACTCAGCCACTCGCTCGCTCACTCAGCCACTCACTCACTCAGCCACTCACTCACTCAGCCACTCGCTCGCTCACTCAGCCGCTCGCTCACTCAGCCACTCACTCAGCCACTCGCTCACTCAGCCACTCACTCACTCAGCCACTCGCTCGCTCACTCAGCCGCTCGCTCACTCAGCCACTCACTCAGCCACTCGCTCACTCAGCCACTCACTCACTCAGCCACTCGCTCACTCAGCCACTCACTCAGCCACTCGCTCACTCAGCCACTCACTCACTCAGCCACTCGCTCGCTCACTCAGCCGCTCGCTCACTCAGCCACTCACTCACTCACCCACTCACTCAGCCACTCACTCAGCCACTCGCTCACTCAGCCACTCACTCACTCAGCCACTCACTCAGCCACTCGCTCGCTCACTCAGCCACTCACTCACTCAGCCACTCACTCACTCACCCACTCACTCACTCACCCACTCACTCAGCCACTCACTCACCCACCCACTCACTCACTCACCCACTCACTCAGCCACTCACTCACTCAGCCACTCACTCACTCAGCCACTCACTCAGCCGCTCGCTCACTCAGCCACTCACTCACTCACCCACTCACTCAGCCACTCACTCAGCCACTCGCTCACTCAGCCACTCACTCACTCAGCCACTCACTCAGCCACTCGCTCGCTCACTCAGCCACTCACTCACTCAGCCACTCACTCAGCCACTCGCTCGCTCAGCCACTCGCTCGCTCACTCAGCCACTCACTCAGCCACTCGCTCACTCAGCCACTCACTCACTCAGCCACTCGCTCGCTCACTCAGCCGCTCGCTCACTCAGCCACTCACTCAGCCACTCGCTCGCTCACTCAGCCACTCACTCAGCCACTCGCTCACTCAGCCACTCACTCACTCAGCCACTCGCTCGCTCACTCAGCCGCTCGCTCACTCAGCCACTCACTCAGCCACTCACTCACTCAGCCACTCGCTCGCTCACTCAGCCACTCACTCACTCAGCCACTCACTCACTCAGCCACTCGCTCGCTCAGCCACTCGCTCGCTCACTCAGCCACTCACTCAGCCACTCACTCAGCCACTCACTCAGCCACTCACTCAGCCACTCACTCAGCCACTCACTCACTCACTCGACGTGAACCCGATGCGGGTCCTCCTGCGCATCGTGCGCTCACCACCACCCTCGCTCACCCGCTCACCCGCCAGCTGGTGAGGGCACTCTCTCACTCACTCAGCCACTCGCTCGCTCACTCGCTCGCTCAGCCACTCGCTCACTCACTCAGCCACTCACTCGCTCACTCACTCAGCCACTCACTCCGCTACTCACTCAGCCACTCACTCGCTCACTCACTCAGCCACTCGCTCGCTCACTCGCTCAGCCACTCGCTCACTCACTCAGCCACTCGCTCACTCACTCAGCCACTCGCTCGCTCACTCGCTCGCTCAGCCACTCGCTCACTCACTCAGCCACTCGCTCACTCACTCAGCCACTCACCCGCCCGCCCCAGGTCCGCGGAGTTCCACGACATCCTGCGACGGTGTCTGGAGAAGAACGTCGACCAGAGGTGGACTGCCGAGCAGCTCCTGCAGGTTCGGACTCTCCTGCTGTCCTAGGTCCACTCAGCCAGAAATATTACAGTCTCAAATGTTACAGCCACACCCCTGTTCCAACACTGTGCCACACACACTGTGCCACACACACTGTGCCACACACACACTGTGCCACACACACTGTGCCACACACACTGTGCCACACACACTGTGACACACACACTGTGACACACACACACTGTGCCACACACACACTGTGCCACACACACTGTGTCACACACATTGTGCCACACAACAACCGCCATTCGCCACTAAGTGGCGGTGACGTCACCACGACGCTACACACACACTGTGCCACACACACTGTGCCACACACACTGTGCCACACACACTGTGACACACACACTGTGACACACACACACTGTGCCACACACACATTGTGTCACACACACTGTGTCACACACATTGTGCCACACACACACTGTGACACACACACATTGTGTCACACACACTGTGCCACACACACTGTGCCACACACACTGTGACACACACACTGTGCCACACACACTGTGTCACAACAACAACAACCGCCATTCGCCACTAAGTGGCGGTGACGTCACCACGACGCTTGTGCCAGGCCATGTGCACCTTGAGGCCACGTGAAGTGTCGAACGCCCGCTGGCAGGAGGTCACGGGGCAGACCCAGGTGCCACGGGTCGACTGACCGAGATGACCGAGATGACTGGCTGATGCACCACCTGTGCCCCCTACTGTGCCAACTTGCTGTGCTTTAGCCACCCGGCGCTCCGCTCGTTGTTGTGAGCGTCGCTCCTCCGCCCTCCGTTGTTGTTGGAGGGCGACTGCCTCCAACTGCCCAGTAGCGTCCTTCACGAGCCTCCTCCACTGAGGCCGATCTTGACACCGCTGGTACCAGTCATCGGCAAGTCCACTCAGCTCCACGTCCTCCTGTACCACATCACTCCATCTCTTCTCTAGCCCGTGCCGCGCCCGTTTAGCCCCCTCGATCCGGCCGAACAAAAGCTGTTTAGGCATGCGGTGGCTGGGCATGCGGGCTACATGACCCAGCCAACGCAGCCTTGCCTGCCGGAGGAGCTCACTGATGGGACTTTGCCCAGATCTTTCAAGGACTTGTGAGCTCCTCACACAATCCAGCCTGGTCAAACCCAGGATGGATCGTAGGCAGGCCAGCCTAAATGTTTCCAACCGGCGAAGATGCTCCACTAGGGGGGTCCACGTTTCGCAAGCGTAGAGAAGGGAGGGAATGACCGTGGCCGAGAAGACCTGAAGCTTCGTGCGGAGCGACAGACCAGGTAGCTTCCACACAGCGTTACGCAACCGATGAAAAGATATTGCCGCTCGACTGATTCGGAGTGAGACCTCTGCTGATAAACTGGAGCTGGTCATGAGCACACTGCCCAGGTATGGGAAACTCTCTACTCTCTCCACAACTGCCCCATCACCGATTGGGAGTTGTGGGGGCGGAGTGCCCGATGGTACAAAATACCCAGGCAGGTGCTTAGTTTTGGTGGGGCTGATGGTAAGGCCCCACCTCTTAGTGGCACACTCCAGCCTCAGCAGCAGCGTCTCCAACTCCTCTTCTGAATGAGCAGCTATTACCAAATCATCGGCATACATAACGTGGTTGACCAATAGGGAGCCATCCCTTGATCGCACCCGGGCGTCGATCAGCCTCCCATTATATCTGTACCAAATGGTAATTCCCCCGGTACAGCTATTGAAGGCTTCACGAACTACGCAGTCGAAATAGATGTTAAATAATGTGGGAGCCAGAGGACATCCCTGTCGCACCCCAAGGTGTACAGGGAAAGGCTCCGACTCCCGGCCACGTAGTTTTACCCGGGCCCGCCCACCATCATGAAGGTCCTTAATGATCGTGAGCAGAGGGTCAGGGACTCCGAAAGCACGAAGAACAACCCAGAGCCCAGTCCTACTGATGGTATCATAGGCCTTGACCAGGTCAATAAAGCAGAGATGTAGGTCTTTTTGGAATTCCCTACACCTCTGCTGTAGCAGACGGACAGAAAATATGGCATCTGTGCAGGACCGCCCTTTCCTGAAACCACATTGGGGCTCCGCAAGCCTCTCCTCAGCATGCCTAGCAAGGCGATGTTGAATAATCCTTGCCAGGACCTTACCCGGCACACTGAGGAGTGAGATGCCCCTGTAGTTGTTACAGTCTGTGCGGTCCCCCTTCTTAAAGAGGGGGACCACCAGGGCATCCTTCCAGTCCTGCGGAACCCGTCCAGTGGTCCAGACTGTTGTTATGATGTCATATAGGGCAGTCTGTGCACAAACGCCACCCTCCCTCAGCATTTCGCCTGGGAGATCATCTCTGCCCGGTGCCTTCCCTGGTCTCAGACTCCGGATCGCCCTCAGTACTTCCTCAACAGCCGGTACCTCAGCCAGCCACTCACAGGGGGTGACCTCTTCCAATATTTGAGGCACCGCAGCCTCAGCAGGGTTATCCCCACTTTGTGCCATGATGTTTTCCTGGCTGAGAGATTTTCCCTCCCCCAGGACCTCACAGAAATGCTCAGCAAATCTGCAAACCTGTTCCTGGGGGTCGGAGATTGGATCACCGTTTTTTCCTCTAATGATGGTAATAGGTGTGGCGCTGCAGGTTACTTTTTTGATGGAGTTAAATAGTGATTTGTGATCGCGGGCCACTGAGGCAGACTCCATCTCCTCAGCAACCCGCGACCACCACCCATCCTTACAGCGCCTTACGGCTCTCCGAACCTCCGAGCGAAGGCTGCGGTAAACCTCCTCATTCTCTGACGTGGGATGCTGTAGGCGATGAGAGTGGGCCTGTCGCTTTTTCTCAATTAACCTGAACACCTCCTCCGTCAGCCAGGGTTCCCGGGGAGGTCTGGACCGCGTACCCAAAGCAGCCATTGCAGCTGCATGAGTCACAGTCTTAAACCTCGCCCATTTACCCTCGACATCAGGTGGAGTGGGGGACGATGCCAACCCCAGCTGCAAGCGATGATGAAATTCTCGCTTGCAACTTTCATCAGCTAACTTAGACCAGGCCACTTTTGGTTGGAATGGGATCCTGGGTGTACACCCACCACCGGAGTGGAAGAATGGCAGGCGCATCTTACAGATGACTAGTCGATGGTCAGAGGGCAGATCAGCTCCACGGTAGGTCCTGGTGTCAAGGACATGGGCTCGCATCCGCTGGTCCGTCACTACGTAGTCCAGCAGATGTTCTTGCTTGGACCCGGCATGCATCCATGATGTTGTGTGGATGCGCCGATGCCGGAAGAGCGTGTTGGTAATTACAAGCCCATGGGCTGCACAGAAATCTAGCAGCCTCCTACCGTTGTTATTGAGCTGATCTGGCCCATGCCTTCCAATCACTCCAGACCAGGTGCCAGCATCATGACCAACTCGGGCATTGAAGTCACCCAACAAGATGACTCTGTCCCGAGTGGCCACTTTAGCCAGCACCTGTGACAGTAGGTCATAGAAAGCGTCTGACTCATCGGCTTTGCCTGCATCCCTCCACGGATGTTCGTCTTCGGTGGGGGCGTAAGTAACCACGACCACCACTCCTCGCCTCTGGTTGATGGGAAGGCGAGCCCAAAGTATCCTGGGGCTTACAGCTTCCCACACCTCACCGCCACGCTCCCACGCCCCCTTCATTCTTTTGTTCAGAAGAAGAGCCACACCCTGTTGTTTGGCAGTCTCCTGCCCCGAGTAGAGGACTGTCCACCCCTCATGGTGGCAGGAGCCAGAACCGGTCCACCGGACCTCCTGAATGCCACAGAGATCCAGGCGGTACCGGTCCAGCTCCCGACAGAGGAGTGGCAGCCTCTCCTCCGCAGTGAGCGTTCGAACATTCCACGTGGCCATCCGCAATGGTTTTTCGTTGTTACTGGAGGAGCCCCGAGGGTTAAAATTCAATCTCCTGGCTCCGCCAAATGGGGTTTGGCCAGGAGACGTCATAAAAGCCTGACCCCCCGGGGCCTCCGGCACAAGCTTATTAATTACAGGTTTATGTTTAAATCGTAGTTTAGTGGTGGTTAATTGAAGGTGGAGGGGTTACCAGCCCCTCGCACCCGTCCAGAGCCCCCGTTTAGCCACTGTGGTGGTCACAGACGCCATGAGGGGAGAGGCCAATGGGCATTGGCCCTCCCCCCACAGCACTGCCCACGACAGTGTTGCCCGTCCGGCACCGCGAGGAGGTAGGAGGTTGTTTTGCCGGACTATGTCACACACACTGTGCCACACGCACTGTGCCACACACACACTGTGTCACACACACTCTACCACACACACACTGTGTCACACACACACTGTGCCACACGCACTGTGCCACACACATTGTGCCACACACACTGTGTCACACACACTGTGACACACACACTGTGACACACACACTGTGTCACACACACTCTACCACACACACACTGTGTCACACACACACTGTGCCACACACATTGTGCCACACACACTGTGTCACACACACTGTGACACACACACTGTGTCACACACACTGTGCCACACACTGTGTCACACACACTGTGTCACACACACTGTGTCACACACATTGTGCCACACACACTGTGCCACACACACTGTGTCACACACACTGTGTCACACACACTGTGTCACACACACTGTGTCACACACACTGTGTCACACACACTGACACACACACTGTGTCAAACACACTGTGTCACACACACTGTGCCACACACTGTGTCACACACACTGTGTCACACACACTGTGCCACATACTGTGTCACACACACTGTGCCACACACATTGTGCCACACACACTGACACACACACTGTGTCAAACACACTGTGCCACATACTGTGTCACACACACTGTGACACACACACTGTGTCACACACTGACACACACACTGTGTCACACACACTGTGTCACACACACTGTGTCACACACATTGTGCCACACACATTGTGCCACACACACTGTGTCACACACATTGTGTCACACACACTGTGCCACACACTGTGTCACACACACTGTGTCACACACACTGTGCCACACACACTGTGCCACACACACTGTGTCACACACATTGTGCCACACGCACTGTGCCACACACACTGTGTCACACACATTGTGCCACACACATTGTGCCACACACTGTGTCACACACACTGTGCCACACACATTGTGTCACACACACTGTGCCACACACATTGTGCCACACATTGTACCACACACTGTGTCACACACACTGTGTCACACACACTGTGCCACACACACTGTGTCACACACACTGTGCCACACACACTGTGCCACACACACTGTGCCACGCACACTGTGCCACACACACTGTGTCACACACACTGTTCCACACACATTGTGTCACACACACTGTGCCACACA
>NW_027621586.1:0-2500 GCF_964198595.1 Lampetra fluviatilis | reverse complement strand
GATTGGTTGAGTGGGTGGGTGGGTGGGTCAGTGAATGGATGAGTAGGTGAATCGATGGGTGGGTGAGTGGGTGGGTGGGTCGGTGAGTGGGTGGGTGGGTCAGTGAGTGGGTGAGTAGGTGAATCGATGGGTGGGTAGGTGAGTGGGTGGGTTGGGTGAGTGGGGGTGGGTGAGCTCTGATGATGGTGGTGGTGGTGGCGGTGGTGGCGGTGGTGGTGGTGGTGGTGGAGCGGCGACGGATCGGGTGGACGGTGGGGTGATGCCGCCGTTGCCGAAGGCTGGACCGGTGGGTTTTTTGGTGGGGTGTTGGGTGGGTGGGTGGGTGAGTGAGTGGGTTGGTGAGTGGGGTGGGTGAGTGAGTGAGTGGGTGGGTGAGTGAGTGAGTGGGTGGGTGGGTGGGTGGGTGGGTGGGTGAGTGGGTGGGTGGGTGGGTGGGTCGGTGGGTGAGTGGGTGAGTGGGTGGGTGGGTCAGTGATTGGTTGAGTGGGTGGATCGATGGGTGGGTGGGTGAGTGGGTGGGTGGGTCGGTGGGTGAGTGGGTGAGTGGGTGGGTGGGTCAGTGATTGGTTGAGTGGGTGGATCGATGGGTGGGTGAGTGGGTGAGTGGGTGGGTGGGTCAGTGAATGGATGAGTAGGTGGATCGATGGGTGGGTGAGTGGGTGGGTGGGTCGGTGAGTGGGTGAGTAAGTGATTCGATGGGTGGGGTGGGTGAGTGGGTGGGTGGGTGGGTCAGTGAGTGGGTGAGTAGGTGGATCGATGGGTGGGTGAGTGGGTGAGTGGGTGGGTGGGTCAGTGAATGGATGAGTAGGTGGATCGATGGGTGGGTGAGTGGGTGGGTGGGTCGGTGAGTGGGTGAGTAGGTGAATCGATGGGTGGGTGGGTGAGTGGGTGTGTTGGGTAAGTGTGTGGGTTAGTTAATGGGTGAGTAGGTGAATCGATGGGTGGGTGGGTGGGTGAGTGGGTGGGTTGGGTGAGTGTGTGGGTTAGTTAATGGGTAAGTAGGTGGATCGATGAGTGGGTGGGTGGGTTGGTGAGTGGGTGGGTGAGTGAGTGGTTGAGCTCTGATGATGATGATGATGGTGGTGGTGATGGTGATGACGGTGCTGATGATGATGATGATGCTGATGATGCTGCTGCTGATGATGATGGTGATGATGGTGATGGTGGATGGGACGCTGTCTATTGTCTATCTCGCAGGCCACCAAGGGTCAGAAACAGACGATGAAGCGAACGCGGCGGTACGTGGTGGACGGGCAGGAAAAGAGCAGTACCACCGTCACCCTGGTGGACGAGGAGCAGAGTGGGAGGCAGATGAAGGTCGTGAGGTGGGTGGGTGGGTGGGTGAGTGGGTGAGTGGGTGGGTGGGTGGGTGAGTGGGTGAGTGGGTGGGTGAGTGGGTGAGTGGGTGGGTGGGTGGGGTGAGCGGGTGAGTGGGTGGGTGGGTGGGTGAGTGAGTGAGTGGGTGAGTGGGTGGGTGGGTGAGTGGGTGGGTGGGTGGGTGAGTGGGTGGGTGGGTGGGTGGGTGAGTGGGTGGGGTGAGTGAGTGGGTGAGTGGGTGAGTGGGTGGGTGGGTGAGTGGGTGAGTGGGTGGGTGGGTGGGTGAGTGGGTGAGTGGGGTGGGTGGGTGAGTGGGTGAGTGGGTGGGTGAGTGGGTGGGTGGGTGAGTGGGTGAGTGGGTGAGTGGGTGGGTGAGTGGGTGGGTGAGTGGGTGAGTGGGTGGGTGGGTGAGTGGGTGAGTGGGTGGGTGGGTGGGTGAGTGGGTGGGTGGGTGAGTGAGTGGGTGATTGGGTGGGTGGGTGAGTGGGTGGGTGGGTGAGTGGGTGGGGTGGGTGAGTGGGTGGGTGGGTGAGTGGGTGGGTGAGTGGGTGGGTGGGTGGGTGGGTGAGTGGGTGGGTGGGTGGGTGAGTGGGTGGGTGGGTGAGTGGGTGGGTGGGTGGGTGGGTAGGTGGATGGGTGAGTGGGTGGGTGGGTGGGTGGGTGGGTGAGTGAGTGGTGGGTGGGTGGGTGGGTGGGTGAGTGGGTGGGTGGGTGGGTGAGTGGGTGGGTGGGTGGGTGAGTGGGTGAGTGAGTGAGTGAGTGGGTGGGTGAGTGAGTGGGTGGGTGGGTGGGTGAGTGGGTGGGTGGGTGAGTGGGTGGGTGGGTGGGTGGGTGGGTGAGTGGGTGAGTGGGTGGGTGAGGGTGGGTGGGTGGGTTAGTGGGTGAGTGAGTGGGTGGGTGGGTGAGTGGGTGGGTGAGTGGGTGAGTGGGTGGGTGGGTGGTGGGTTAGTGGGTGAGTGAGTGGGTGGGTGGGTGAGTGGGTGGGTGAGTGGGTGAGTGAGTGGGTGGGTGGGTGGGTGAGTGGGTGGGGTGAGTGGGTGGGTGAGTGGGTGGGTGGGGTGGGTGGGTGAGTGGGGTGGGTGGGTGGGTGAGTGGGTGGGTGGGGTGGGTGAGTGGGTGAGTGGGTGAGTGGGTGAGTGAGTGAGTGGGTGAGTGGGTGAGTGGGTGGGTGAGTGAGTGGGTG
>NW_027621585.1:0-4000 GCF_964198595.1 Lampetra fluviatilis | reverse complement strand
TGAGTGTGGTGGTGAGTGTGTGAGTGAGTGTGGTGGTGAGTGTGGTGGTGAGTGTAGTGGTGAGTGTGGTGGTGAGTGTGGTGGTGAGTGTGGTGGTGAGTGTGGTGGTGAGTGTAATGGTGAGTGTGGTGGTGAGTGTGGTGGTGAGTGTGGTGGTGAGTGTGGTGGTGAGTGTGGTGAGTGTGGTGAGTGTGGTGGTGAGTGTGGTGGTGAGTGTGGTGGTGAGTGTGGTGGTGAGTGTGGTGGTGAGTGTGGTGAGTGTGGTGAGTGTGGTGGTGAGTGTGGTGGTGAGTGTGATGAGTGTGGTGGTGAGTGTGGTGGTGAGTGTGATGAGTGTGGTGGTGAGTGTGGTGGTGAGTGTGGTGGTGAGTGCGGTGGTGAGTGTGGTGGTGAGTGTGGTGGTGAGTGTGGTGAGTGTGGTGGTGAGTGTGGTGCTGAGTGTAGTGGTGAGTGTGGTGGTGAGTGTGGTGGTGAGTGTGGTGAGTGTGGTGGTGAGTGCGGTGGTGAGTGTGGTGGTGAGTGTGGTGGTGAGTGTGGTGGTGAGTGTGGTGGTGAGTGTGGTGGTGAGTGTGGTGAGTGTGGTGGTGAGTGTGGTGGTGAGTGTGGTGAGTGTGGTGAGTGTGGTGGTGAGTGTGGTGGTGAGTGTGGTGGTGAGTGTGGTGGTCAGTGTGGTGAGTGTGGTGGTGAGTGTGGTGGTCAGTGTGGTGGTGAGTGTGATGAGTGTGGTGGTGAGTGTGGTGGTGAGTGTGGTAGAGAGTGTGGTGGTGAGTGTGGTGGTGAGTGCGGTGGTGAGTGCGGTGGAGAGTGTGGTGGTGAGTGTGATGAGTGTGGTGGTGAGTGTGGTGGTGAGTGTGGTGGTGAGTGCGGTGGTGAGTGTGGTGGTGAGTGTGGTGGTGAGTGTGGTGGTGAGTGTGGTGAGTGTGGTGAGTGTGGTGGTGAGTGTGGTGGTGAGTGTGATGAGTGTGGTGGTGAGTGTGATGGTGAGTGTGGTGGTGAGTGTGGTGGTGAGTGTGGTGGTGAGTGTGGTGAGTGTGGTGAGTGTGGTGGTGAGTGTGGTGGTGAGTGTGGTGGTGAGTGTGGTGGTGAGTGTGGTGGTGAGTGTGGTGAGTGTGGTGGTGAGTGTGGTGGTGAGTGTGATGAGTGTGGTGGTGAGTGTGATGGTGAGTGTGGTGGTGAGTGTGGTGGTGAGTGTGGTGGTGAGTGTGGTGGTGAGTGTGGTGGTGAGTGTGGTGAGTGTGGTGGTGAGTGTGGTGGTGAGTGTGGTGGTGAGTGTGGTGGTGAGTGTGGTGAGTGTGGTGAGTGTGGTGGTGAGTGTGGTGGTGAGTGTGATGAGTGTGGTGGTGAGTGTGGTGGTGAGTGTGATGAGTGTGGTGGTGAGTGTGGTGGTGAGTGTGGTGGTGAGTGTGGTGGTGAGTGTGGTGGTGATGTGGTGAGTATGGTGAGTGTGGTGGTGAGTGTGGTGGTGAGTGTGGTGGTGAGTGTGGTGAGTGTGGTGGTGAGTGTGGTGGTGAGTGTGGTGGTGAGTGTGGTGGTGAGTGTGGTGGTGAGTGTGGTGGTGAGTGTGGTGAGTGTGGTGAGTGTGGTGGTGAGTGTGGTGGTGAGTGTGGTGGTGAGTGTGGTGGTGAGTGTGGTGAGTGTGGTGGTGAGTGTGGTGGTGAGTGTGGTGAGTGTGGTGAGTGTGGTGGTGAGTGTGGTGGTGAGCGTGGTGAGTGTGGTGGTGAGTGTGGTGGTGAGCGTGGTGAGTGCGGTGGTGAGTGTGGTGGTGAGTGTGGTGGTGAGTGTGGTGGTGAGTGTGGTGGTGAGCGTGGTGAGCGTGGTGAGTGTGGTGGTGAGTGTGGTGAGTGTGGTGGTGAGTGTGGTGGTGAGCGTGGTGAGTGTGGTGGTGAGTGTGGTGGTGAGCGTGGTGAGTGTGGTGGTGAGCGTGGTGAGTGTGGTGGTGAGTGTGGTGGTGAGCGTGGTGAGTGTGGTGGTGAGTGTGGTGGTGAGTGTGGTGAGTGTGGTGGTGAGTGTGGTGGTGAGTGTGGTGAGTGTGGTGGTGAGTGTGGTGGTGAGCGTGGTGAGTGTGGTGGTGAGCGTGGTGAGTGTGGTGGTGAGTGTGGTGGTGAGCGTGGTGAGTGTGGTGGTGAGTGTGGTGGTGAGTGTGGTGAGTGTGGTGGTGAGGGTGGTGAGTGTGGTGGTGAGTGTGGTGGTGAGTGTGGTGAGTGTGGTGGTGAGTGTGGTGGTGAGCGTGGTGAGTGTGGTGGTGAGTGTGGTGGTGAGCGTGGTGAGTGTGGTGGTGAGTGTGGTGGTGAGTGTGGTGAGTGTGGTGGTGAGTGTGGTGGTGAGTGTGGTGAGTGTGGTGGTGAGTGTGGTGGTGAGCGTGGTGAGTGTGGTGGTGAGCGTGGTGAGTGTGGTGGTGAGTGTGGTGATGAGTGTGGTGAGTGTGGTGGTGAGGGTGGTGAGTGTGGTGGTGAGTGTGGTGGTGAGCGTGGTGAGTGTGGTGGTGAGTGTGGTGGTGAGTGTGGTGAGTGTGGTGGTGAGTGTGGTGGTGAGTGTGGTGAGTGTGGTGGTCAGTGTGGTGGTGAGCGTGGTGAGTGTGGTGGTGAGTGTGGTGAGTGTGGTGGTGAGTGTGGTGAGTGTGGTGGTGAGTGTGGTGAGTGTGGTGGTGAGTGTGGTGGTGAGCGTGGTGAGTGTGGTGGTGAGTGTGGTGAGTGTGGTGGTGAGTGTGGTGAGTGTGGTGGTGAGTGTAGTGAGTGTGGTGGTGAGTGTGGTGAGTGTGGTGGTGAGTGTGGTGAGTGTGGTGGTGAGTGTGGTGGTGAGCGTGGTGAGTGTGGTGGTGAGTGTGGTGGTGAGCGTGGTGAGTGTGGTGGTGAGTGTGGTGGTGAGTGTGGTGGTGAGTGTGGTGGTGAGTGTGGTGGTGAGTGTGGTGAGTGTGGTGGTGAGTGTGGTGAGTGTGGTGGTGAGTGTGGTGAGTGTGATGGTGAGTGTGGTGAGTGTGGTGGTGAGTGTGGTGAGTGTGGTGGTGAGTGTGGTGAGTGTGGTGGTGAGTGTGGTGAGTGTGGTGGTGAGTGTGGTGGTGAGCGTGGGAGTGTGGTGGTGAGCGTGGTGAGTGTGGTGGTGAGTGTGGTGGTGAGTGTGGTGGTGAGTGTGGTGGTGAGTGTGGTGGTGAGTGTGGTGAGTGTGGTGGTGAGTGTGGTGGTGAGTGTGGTGAGTGTGGTGGTGAGTGTGGTGAGTGTGGTGGTGAGTGTGGTGAGTGTGATGGTGAGTGTGGTGAGTGTGGTGGTGAGTGTGGTGAGTGTGGTGGTGAGTGTGGTGAGTGTGGTGGTGAGTGTGGTGAGTGTGGTGGTGAGTGTGGTGGTGAGCGTGGGAGTGTGGTGGTGAGCGTGGTGAGTGTGGTGGTGAGTGTGGTGGTGAGTGTGGTGGTGAGTGTGGTGGTGAGTGTGGTGGTGAGTGTGGTGAGTGTGGTGGTGAGTGTGGTGGTGAGTGTGGTGAGTGTGGTGGTGAGTGTGGTGGTGAGTGTAGTGGTGAGTGTGGTGGTGAGTGTGGTGAGTGTGGTGATAGTGGTGTAGTCGTGGTTGTGGTAGTGGTGGTAATGGTGGTTAAGTGATCATCGCAAGCACTGGGGGAGAGACAAAGGCGGCCGGGCGTGGTGCTGGTCACCCACCCCCTCTGTGTGTGTAGCCACAGTGCCGGTAGCCTTCATAGGCGCTGCTGGTAACAGCACTTGCCCCTACAGCCCTGCTAGAGGCTACCTGGGCGAGCTTTGTATGTGTGACAGCACTTGCCCCTACAGCCCTGCTAGAGGCTACCTAGGTGAGCTTTGTGTATGTAACAGCACTTGCCCCTACAGCCCTGCTAGAGGCTACCTGGGCGAGCTTTGTATGTGTGACAGCACTTGCCCCTACAGCCCTGCTAGAGGCTACCTGGGTGAGCTTTGTGTATGTAACAGCACTTGCCCCTACAGCCCTGCTAGAGGCTACCTGGGCGAGCTTTGCCTGTGTCTGTGTGACAGCACTTGCCC
>NW_027621584.1:0-27588 GCF_964198595.1 Lampetra fluviatilis | reverse complement strand
GATCGGGGGTGCGTGGGTGAGTTGACCAGGGGTGCGTGGGTGAGTTGACCAGGGGTGCGTGGGTGATGGGACCAGGTGCGTGGGTGAGTTGATCAGGGGTGCGTGGGTGAGTTGACCAGGGGTGCGTGGGTGAGGTGACCAGGGGTGCGTGGGTGAGTTGACCAGGGGTGCGTGGGTGAGTTGACCGGGGGTGCGTGGGTGAGTTGACCGGGGGTGCGTGGGTGAGGTGACCAGGATGGTCGCGCTTTGGGTTGCAACGTAGCTGCAGTGGCAGCAGCAGGAGGCTTTTAGGCCTAACGGCTGTGCCCAGACCCCTCGGCACGGGGCAGTGGAGGTGGAGGTGGTGGGAGCGAAGCCCCCACCCCCTCCTCCTCCTCCCTGCCCTCCTCTCGGCAACTGTCGTGTTTTACTCCCCCACCCACCCCTTCCCCCTCCCCTCGTCCCCACCCCTCGCCCCCACCCCTCGCCCCCACCCCTCGCCCCCACCCCTTTTCCCCTCCCCCGCACCCCTTTTCCCCTCCCCCTTTTCCCCTCCCCCTTTTCCCCTCCCCCTTTTCCCCTCCCACTTTTCCCCTCCCACTTCCCCCCCCCCCCTTTCCCCCTCCCCTCGCCCCCACCCCTCGCCCCCACCCCTCGCCCCCACCCCTCGCCCCCACCCCTTTTCCCCTCCCCCCACCCCTTTTCCCCTCCCCCCCACCCCTTTTCCCCTCCCCCCCACCCCTTTTCCCCTCCCCCCCACCCCTTTTCCCCTCCCCCCCACCCCTTTTCCCCTCCCCCCCACCCCTTTTCCCCTCCCCCCCACCCCTTTTCCCCTCCCCCCCACCCCTTTTCCCCTCCCCCTTTTCCCTTCCCACTTCCCCCCCCCCTTTCCCCCTCCCCTTTCCCCCTCCCCTCGCCCCCACCCCTCGCCCCCACCCCTCGCCCCCCACCCCTTTTCCCCTCCCCCCCACCCCTTTTCCCCTCCCCCCCACCCCCTTTTCCCCTCCCCCCCACCCCTTTTCCCCTCCCCCCCACCCCTTTTCCCCTCCCCCCCACCCTTTTTCCCCTCCCCCCCACCCCCTTTTCCCCTCCCCCCCACCCCTTTTCCCCTCCCCCCCACCCCTTTTCCCCTCCCCCCCACCCCTTTTCCCCCTCCCCCCCACCCCTTTTCCCCTCCCCCCCACCCTTTTCCCCTCCCCCCCACCCCTTTTCCCCTCCCCCCCACCCCTTTTCCCCTCCCCCCCACCCCTTTTCCCCTCCCCCCCCACCCCTTTTCCCCTCCCCCTTTTCCCTTCCCACTTCCCCCCCCCCCTTTTCCCCCTCCCCTCGCCCCCACCCCTCGCCCCACCCCCTCGCCCCCACCCCTCGCCCCCACCCCTTTTCCCCTCCCCCTTTCCCCCCTCGCCCCCCCCTCCCCTCGGCTCCCGCGAGTCGCCCGGTTCGCAGTGGCAAATTGTTCTTTCTGTCGTTGGTGGTGAATAAAGCGGAGCACTTTCTCTTTACTTGGTAGCGCGCGTGTCGTGTCGCGAGCCAGCGGAGCGGATTTTTTGGGGGAGACCCGGGGGGGGGCAACCCGGGGGGGGGCAACCCGGGGGGGGGGGGCAACCCGGGGGGGGGGCAACCCGGGGGGGGGCAACCCGGGGGGGGGCAACCCGGGGGGGGCAACCCGGGGGGGCAACCCGGGTCAAAGGGGAGAGGCGAAAGTTGAGACGAATCTTAACTCGACAACTTTAAGATTTGTCTTCACTTTCGCGATTTCTACAAGTTTTATCAGCATCGATGTCCCTCTTCGTGTCAGTCTCCCCCCCCCCCCCGTCTTTCTCCCCGTATCGGTCTGTCTCTGTCCCTGTCCGTCTCTGTCCCTGTCCGTCTCTGTCCCTGTCCGTCTCTGTCCCTGTCCGTCTCTCAGTCTATAAAAACAACCTACAACTTTTTTATATTTTACCGGGTAAGGCTCACTGAGCTATGTAGCTCTTTCTCAGAAGCGAGCTGGCCACAAATGACAGCTAGCCCATGTGGAAATGTGTAGCAAGCCCAAACACTCCAAACGATTGATGTTGATTCTTAATGTGGGAGGGGAAAACCCCGGAGGACGCTGAAAAAAATCCACGCGACCACCGCGGAGAGATAGAGAGACACGCAGACTCCAAATACACAGCAGCAGGCGTCAGGGGTTCGGACTCAACCCACGACCTCTTGTGTACCAGGCGAGGTAGTTAACATCTCCTAGCCACCGTGATGATGATGAGAGATAGAGAGACACGCAAACTCTAAATACACAGCAGCAGGCGTCAGGGTCGGGATTGAACCCACGACCTCCTGCATACCAGGCGAGGTAGTTAACATCTAGCCACCGTGATGATGATGATGAGAGAGAGAGACACGCAAACTCCAAATACACAGCAGCAGGCGTCAGGGTCGGGATCGAACCCACGACCTCCTGTACACCAGACGAGGTAGTTAACATCTAGCCACCGTGATGATGACGATGAGAGAGAGAGACACGCAAACTCCAAATACACAGCAGCAGGCGTTAGGGTCGGGATCGAACCCACGACCTCCTGTACACCAGACGAGGTAGTTAACATCTCCTAGCCACCGTGATGATGATGAGAGAGAGAGAGACACGCAAACTCCAAATACACAGCAGCAGGCGTCAGGGGTTCGGGCCCAACCCACGACCTCCTGCATACCAGGCGAGGTAGTTAACACCTCGCCAGGTCTCCGTCTGACTGCACGAACAGCTGACTTCTCATCCACGGCAGCGTCACGGTGCCACGCTTGGCACGGGGATGGGAGTGTGGGTGGGTGGGGGTGGGGGGGGTGCACGCACTGATTCCATAAGCGAGCTGCAGGAATTCCACGGCACTATGCCGGGCTCCCAACCGGAGACTCGATGCTGCAGTGCCTAGAGTTCAGGCGTTCATCCCCACGTCCCCTCTCTGCATCGTGGAACGCGGTCCCGATTGCCGTGACCCTAAAACCCGTCTTGGACCGAATTCAATCGGCAACTTTAATCGGGAGGGGATTAATCCACCACTCCCTTGAGGATCTACGCTGTCGGATTAATACAGGTAGGAACAACAGGTTCCACACTGCCCATCAGCGATTATTTGTCGTGCATATGGGGAGGGGAGGGTGGGGAGGGGCAGGGTGGGGGGTGGGAGAGGTGGGGCTGGGTGGAGAGGGGAGGGGCTGGGTGGGGGGTGGGAGAGGTGGGGCTTGGTGGGGTGGGGCTGGTCACCCCGTGGTGCCCTTATAAAACTCGACGTTTAACCTACACACGACACGATACACTACACTTATACAGGTAGGAACAACAGGTTCAACGCTGCCCAGCAGGGATTATTTGTCTGTCTGTCGTGCACGAATGCGCTGTCCAACCAAGTTCCCACCTGCCCACTCCGAAGGATCGTGTTGCCAGCGCAGCTCGCGATTTCTTAAACTGGCCCAGAAAACCTCCCTTGTGTCCATGATGGATGGTGCAGCTTGCAGGGGGACACGCCCCGTGATTTGTCAACACAAACATGTATACAGTGCTGTAACCCCGACGAAGCCGGGAGAGCTGAATGGAGGTTTCAAAAGAACTCGCGAAACAAACACCTGGGCTGTGAAAGACCCAAAGCACAAGATCTCTTGGTAGTTTAATCTTTCACGAAGCTGGTCGTTGTCCACCCTGAATCGCATCCACTGCACAAAGCATGGCAGTAGACGCGGACACCTGATGCACACATGCAAAAGTTTAAAACAAGTATAACCCGTAAAAACAAAGTTTTTCACTATAAATCCTTTATATGCGTGGCGGCTAGAGTCCTCTCGTCCTCTGGCTTGAGATGGCTGCCACCTATGGGTCAGATGATTGCATTGCACCATTAAGCAATTGGTAATTAAATATAATATTTCTGTCCTAAAAAGTGTAAAATTTTGGAGAAAATTTTTTCCACGAACATTAATTGTCACGCACAACGAGTCTGTGTGGAAAATGTCAGCTCGATTGGATCACGGGAAGTGGGTTAAAAAACGACCGAAAGATTTGCACGGTCGCAAGCAAGCAAGCGAACTTAATATAAAGGATTTAAAAACCTCTCCAGCCAGTTCGTGCGACTGTGGGTTGTCCGTGATTGACCGTGCAACGTGTGACGACGCAACGGCCCGATCCACAAATACGAAGGAGACGTCGCAGTGAAACTCCGTTGCTCCTGACGCGGTTGTCTGGCCTTGACCACCTGAATGTGAAGTTGTCGTCGCTTCTCTGTCACGACGTCAGCTGCCGTACGAAAGAAGTACAAGACTATGAGACCTCCTTTACCAGTGGCAAAATATAGTAGTAGGTTTTTACCCTTTAAACTGGTACAAAAACTGACACCTTTATACAAGGCATCATGTTTGCAATAACCGCAACACAAGCAGTCAAAATGCAAACAAAAAGAAACAACGCTGATAATGGTAATGATATGCACTTCAAGGACAGTGCATATCATTACCATTATCAGCGTTGTTTCTTTTTGTTTTCATTTTGACTGCTTGTGTTGCGGTTATTGCAAACATGATGCCTTGGATAAAGGTGCCAGTTTTGTACCAGTTTAAAGTAGAAGACCGTGGAATGGAGGGCCCACCCCACTGCGTAATTTGGCTCCCATTGAGGCAACGGTGAGCATTTGACGACTTCCTCTGTGCTGATGAGTCCCCCTCGCGACGAAACTCGTCCACGTGTGACTTCATCGCTGTTGCCGGTCACATTCGCTCACCTTGATTTTGATGGTGACCCCGAGACGCGATGGGGGGGTGGGGGGTCCACGATGCAGTTCGACAGGAACTGCTGATGGTTTGGTTGTTGCATTATTGCCACAGAGGTTGTGTTGCTTTGTGTACAAGTGTTTGTGTCTTGTTTGACACTTGAGATTAGTAGCCCCAAGGTAACTTTAACCGCTGAAATCGCCCAGCTGACAATTCCATTCAGCACTGCGAATTAAAATTTGGGATGTGAGTAGTAATCTATGCATCTTTAAGTGGCTTACGTCACCATCTCATCTCAACACATTGCAACTAAAAACTATAGGCTGATTTGATTTTATCACTGAGCTATGGAGCTGTTTCAGAAGCGACCTGGCCGCAAATGATAGCTCATCGAAGTGGCTTATCATCATCACCACGTGGAAATGTATTGCAGCCAAAGACTCTAAACGCAAGTTGATTCTAAATGTGGAGGGAAAATCCGGAGGAGCCGGAGAAAAATTCACGAGACCACGGGGGGGGGGGGGGGGAGAGGCGTCAGGGTCGGGATAGAACCCACGACCTCCTGTACACCAGGCGAGGTAGTTAACATCTCCTAGCCACCGTGATGATGATGGGCGAGAGAGAGACACACAGACTCCAAATATACAGCAGCAGCAGGCGTCAGGGTCGGGATCGAACCCACGACCTCCTGTACACCAGGCGAGGTAGTTAACATCTCCTAGCCACCGTGATGATGATGAGAGAGAGAGACACGCAGACTCCAAATATACAGCAGGGATCGAACCCACGACCTCCTGTACACCAGGCGAGGTAGTTAACATCTCGCAGCGACCGTGGCAACCCTTCTCGTGGCAGCACACGGTGGACTCGGCGATCAGTCAGTTCTTCACCAACTCGTCACTGGCTGGCCACCGTGGTGAGGTGTGGTCACAATAAACCCACGTGGCCGTCACGGCCTCGGCGGTGGATGGGAGGCCCTCATCCAGCGGTGGATTGACAAACGGACGGTGGCACGAACGTGTAGAGCAACACTCTCGCTGGATAATCGAGGACAATGGGACAACATGACATTGACAGCCAGACGAGGTAATAATATTCTGTAATATATTTAAATTCCACAGCATTATAATTTTCTGAACAAACAGTTGCACCAAGCCAGGGCTTACATGATCATGGGATATTTTCAGGGGCCCACCAACCCAACCCCTCCGAACCTTTTTTTTTCTCCCCCCTCCCCCACCACCACCACCACAACCAAATCACACCGCAGAAATATTTCCCGGAGATCAGCCCCGAACAGCTCCGGCTGAAATTTAGCCCTGCGTTGACCTAAATACAACGGTGGGGGGGGGGAGGGGGAGAGCGTCTTCCAGGATTGACAATTACACATGCACAATGTGACTCCATGCAGAGCGCTCAAGATTGGAGGACGCCCATTGCATGAGATTGTCCAGCCTCGGGGTGTGAAATTGCCCAGTCCCAGCGTGAGGTTGCCAAGTCCCAGCGTGAGATGTCCTAGTCCCAGCGTGAGATTGCCAAGTCCCAGCGTGAGACGCATCCCAACCCAACCTGCTCGGTTATTAACGTATTCCATACACGGAGGGCGTGGGGGAAAGAGTCATTAATGGCAGACGATTCGCACCCATGACCAAAATCACCCGCAATGCTCCCGGGCTTCGTGAGGCTCAGCAGGCTGGAGCCTGGTTGGCTGCTTGGACGGGAACGGCCGCCATGCATAGCAGGTGCTATAGGCTTGCGGCGGGGCTTCGCGGCTTAGGCAGCAAAGGGCTGCGCGGCAAAATCCACTTTGTCGTACTTCGATGGCTCCCCGCTTTCCCCACCACGACCACCACCACCACCACCAACCCGCACTGACCAGCGTGGTGTGGTGAAGTATGGTCAAATATAACCACGCCCCCCACCCCGCCCCCCCGTCCATCACCAACCCGGCACGGAGGGGCGAGGCCATCATCCAGCAGTGGAGTGACACCACCACCACCACCAGGGCTGCCCGTCAGTTTCCCCCGTGCGTGTGAAATGCGCGCGGCTCGTGGGAGGTCAAAGGTCTCCTTGACACAGCCCCCGGGTCGAGCCACGTGGGGGCCCTGCAGCGTGGGGTCGCCCGTCGTCTCGCACGGGGGGAGCGAACCCCGGGGGGGGGGTGGTGGTGGGGGGCCAGAGACCCATCAGGGGAGCCCGAGCACATCCAGAGACTCAGGGACCTGAATCGAGGTTCCTAGGAACTCGGGGACCTGAATTGAGGTCCCAGAGATTCGGAGACATGAGTCCAAGGATCCAGACACTAAGGACCAACATTCAGGGCCTCCAGAGACTCGGGGACCTGAATTGAGGTCCCAGAGATTCGGGGACCTGAATCGAGGTTCCTAGGAACTCGGGGACCTGATTTGAGGTCCCAGAGATTCGGAGACCTGAGTCTAAGGACCCAGACACGAAGGACCAAAATTCAGGGCCTCCAGAGACTCGGGGACCTGAATCGAGGTTCCTAGGAACTCGGGGACCTGAATTGAGGTCCCAGAGACTCCGGGACCTGAATCGAGGTCCCAGAGATTCGGGGACCTGAGTCCAAGAACCCAGAGACGAAGGACCAAAATTCAGGGCCTCCAGAGACTCGGGGTCCTGAATCGAGGACCCAGAGACTCAGGGACGCTCAATCGAGTTGCCCAGAGACTCGGGGACGCAGGCGACCTGGATCCAGGCACCCAAAACCCCCAGGGGCATTCGGATAATCCAGGGACCCGGAATAGAGGAACTCGTGACAAAGCCCCGAACTCGGGCAGGAACAGGCCGACTTGTAACGAGACACGGGGAGACACGGCACGTGACCACAATTGACGAGTACCGATCATTAACGAGAGGGTAAGGGGGGTGGGGTGGTGGGCGGTGGGGGGGGAGACACGGGGAGCATGAATGATACGGGGATTGGCGGATGGGGAGGGTTGGAGAGGGGATCAATAAAGACCAGACACTCGGGCAGCAGATGAGGAAACAGAGAAGAGGAGAGATTGGAGAAGATTTGGGGGGGGGGGAGCTGGGGGCTGAGAAAAAACGATTGGCGGAGCAGCAGAGACTGGGGGAGAGAAGGAAACACGGGGGAGACGGGGGGGGGGTGTTGATCCTATCGCACGATGAGGACAAGGGAGGCGATGGGGGATGCAGAGACCGGAGATCAATGGGATACGGGGGGGGGGAGAGATGGAGGGAAGGGGGAATCAGATAAATCACAGATTGCAAGCGCGTGTTAAACTCACGTGGTAGATTGGGAGTGATATGCCACGACTGTGTGTATACGTGTGTGTACGTGTCTTTGTGTGTGCGTGTGTGTACATGTGTGTGTTCGTGTGTGTGCACGTGTGTGTGTGTACGTGTGTATACGTGTGTGTGTACGTGTGTGTACGTGTCTTTGTGTGTACGTGTGTGTACATGTGTGTGTTCGTGTGTGTGCACGTGTGTGTGTGTACGTGTGTGTACGTGTGTATACGTGTCTGTGTGTGTGTACGTGTGTGTACGTGTGTATACGTGTATGTGTTTGTGTGTACGTGTGTGTGTGCACGTGTGTGTGTGTGTGTACGTGTGTTCCGTCATCGGCCAATTCGTGACTCGTTGGAGGAATGCGAAGCAGCCAGAGGAGACCAACCGAGTAGGAAAACTCGACCCCACGCAGACGGAGCGGGTGGGGGAGAGTCCCGCTACTTTTTATTAAATCCTTTATATTAAGTTCGCTTGCTTGCTTGCTTAGGACCGTGCAAATCTTTCGGTCGTTTTTTAACCCACTTCACGTGATCCAATCGAGCTGACATTTTGCACACAGACTCGTTGTGCGTGACAATGAATGTTCGTGAAAAAAAATTTCTTCCTAAATTTTACACTCTTTAGGACAAAAATATTATATTTAATTACCAATTGCTTAATGGTGCAATGCAATGATCTGACCCATAGGTGGCAGCCATCTCAAGCCAGAGGACGAGAGGACTCTAGCCGCCACGCATATAAAGGATTTATAGTGAACAACTTTGTTTTTACGGGTTATACTTGTTAATTTCGCCTTCTCCTGCCGGAGCTTGGGCGCGCGCGCAGTGCTCATCCTCCGGCCGCCGCACCCACGGCTCGGGAGGGAGCCCGGCCGTGCAACAGCCCGTCCGCGTGCTGGCTGGGGATCCACCGAACATCGACGCCGCCTGCTGCTGCTGCTGCTGCTTCCACGCACAGCGATGGATCAGCAGCAGCAGCAGCAGCGACCACGTGCAGCAGCAGCGGCCGTCACCGCTGCCCACGGAGGTCTGGCGTCGTTACGAGGATTCATTCTCGCGTGCTTCGTTGCAAGGCCCGCGGGCTACTGGCGGCTCCCGTCGAGACACAACACGTGGGCACGCAACACGTGATCACGCAACACGTGGGCACGCAACACGTGGACACACAACACGTGGACACACAAACCCCCCCAATGGTTTCACACGTGGGGCGGCACCCTGACACTTGTGACGTCTAATCGGACAACGTGCTCCCCCCCCCCCCCCCGCTGAAAATGAGTAAAGATCACCGCCCCAGATCACCGCCCCAAATCACCACGGGCAGTGGACGACTTGCACAGTCTTCTTGGTTCTCTCGGTAAAGTCACGTAGAAGGGAAGTAATAAAATAATAAAAATAAAACATAATAAAATACAATGCTCACGACGTTTCGGCCACAACGCTGTCTCCCCGACAGACCTGGTCTTCACCTGAGGACGGCTGCTTGCGTTGTGGCCGAAACGTCGTGAGAATTATTTTATTATGTTTTATTATTTTATTACTTCCCTGCTACGTGATGACTTTACCAAAAGAACCAAGAAGATGAATCCCTGCAGTCACGAAAGCTTTAAATCGAAATTTTATTATGTTTTATTTTTATTATTTTATTACTTCCCTTCTACGTGACTTGACCGAAAGAAAGAACCAAGAAGATGAATCCCTGCAGTCACGAAAACTTTAAATCGAGACTTGCCCAGTGTCGACATTCGACCGAGCGCCGTGACCCGGGGGGGCTTGGCCTGCGAGTGGAGAAGGTGCCCGACCCGAGTAGCGGATCACGGGAGGGTTTTCAACCGACGTTTCGCAGGCCCAGGGTCGTCCACAGTGAGTTGGGGAGCCCCCCCCCTTCCCGACGCAGTGACGTCGAAACGCGGGGGGGGGGGGCTCCCCAAAGCGCGGGGCCCAGGGCGTTCGCCCCCCCGATTCGCTGTTACCCTCGGGACGGCACTGACCAGGCCCCACCTCACCTGGGTGGCCCTGCTCGTGGTGAGGACCCTCTAGGCGAGGCCTCACCAGGTGAGGTTCATGTCACGTGGTGAGGCCTCACCAGGTGAGGTTCATGTCACGTGGTGAGGCCTCACCAGGTGAGGTTCATGTCACGTGGTGAGGCCTCACCAGGTGAGGTTCATGTCACGTGGTGAGGCCTCACCAGGTGAGGTTCATGTCACGTGGTGAGGCCTCACCAGGTGAGGTTCATGTCACGTGGTACCAAGGCCCCAACCCCTCTCTGGTGCCACCACACACCACGTGACTCCCCTCCGCTCACCCCGACGATGGAACAGGCCAAGTGTCATAATTCGCCGACTCACTCAATCACAGCGATTCTTATTATCGTCGCTCCGGAATTGAACTTGCAGGCCGGTGAGTCAGGCAGCCACAGGGAGGTGAGTGAGGTGTGAGTGAGGTGTGCGTATGTGCTTTGCGTGTGTGTGGTGTGTACGTGTGTGTGTGTAGGGCGTGCGTACGATTAGGGCGTGCGTATTGTGTACAATGTGTGTGGTGTGTGCGCAATGCGTGTGTGTGCAGTGTGTGTGTGTGCAGTGTGTGTGGCGCAGTGTGCAGTGTGTGTGTGCGCAGTGTGTGTGTGTGTGCAGTGCGTGTGCAGTGCGTGTGCAGTGCGTGTGCAGTGTGTGTGCAGTGTGTGTGTGGTGTGTGTGCAGTGTGCAGTGTGTGTGCAGTGTGTGTGCAGTGTGTGTGTGTGTGCAGTGTGTGTGCAGTGTGTGTGTGTGTGCAGTGTGTGTGCAGTGTGCAGTGTGTGTGTAGTGTGTGTGTGTGTGCAGTGTGTGTGCAGTGTGTGTGCAGTGTGTGTGCAGTGTGTGCAGTGTGTGTGCAGTGTGCAGTGTGTGTGTGCAGTGTGTGTGTGCAGTGTGTGTGCAGTGTGTGTGTGTGTGCAGTGTGTGTGCAGTGTGTGCTTACGGGTGCGCGGTCGCGGCTGTGTATGGTGTCATGTGATGTGAGACGCAAGGTGATGATAGAGAGTATGGGTGTGTGCCGAGTTACGGAGTGGTGTGATGATGTGGTGAGTACGGGTGCGGCGAGTATGAAGACGTGGTGTGATGCAGGGAGTATGGGTGTGGTGAGTAAGGGTGTGGCGAGTATGGGTGTGGTGAGTAAGGGTGTGGCGAGTATGGGTGCGGTGAATATGGGTGTGTTGAGTGGGGGTGTGGTGAGTAGGGGTGTGGCGAGTATGGGTGTGGTGAGTGTGGCTGTGGTGAGTATGGGTGTGTTGAGTATGGGTATGGTGAGCACAGGTGTGGCGAGTGTTGTTGTGGTGAGTATGGTTGTGGTGAGTGTTGTTGTGGTGAGTATGGTTGTGGTGAGTGTTGTTGTGGTGAGTATGGTTGTGGTGAGTATGGTTGTGGCGAGTGTTGTTGTGGTGAGTATGGTTGTGGTGAGTGTTGTTGTGGTGAGTATGGTTGTGGTGAGTGTTGTTGTGGTGAGTATGGTTGTGGTGAGTGTGGTTGTGGTGAGTGTGGCTGTGGTGTGCGGTTTATTCTGCTGCTGCTGCTGATTCCAGTCGCTCCATGTTTGCCACCAGCGCCTCCAGTTGCTCTGAGACACAAGCACAGACGACAGGGCCCCCCCCCCCCCCCATTCCGTTACTTGACGACCTCACGGTGCACCAGGGAGCCCGATCCCCCAGCCCAGGGGGGTCGGGAATCGAATTCGGTAAAAGCAACAAAAACGACGACAACTTCAACATCAAATTTCGATTGAAAGCTTTCGTGACTGCAGGGATTCATCTTCTTGGTTCTTTCGGTAAAGTCACGTAGAAGGGAAATAATAAAAATAAAACATGATAAAATACTTCTCACGACGTTTCGGCCACAACGCAAGCAGCTGTCCTCAGGTGACGCTGTCTTTCCGACAGACCTGTTCTTCACCTGAGGACGGCTGCTTGCGTTGTGGCCGAAACGTCGTGAGAATTGTATTTTATTATGTTTTATTTTATTATTTCACTTCTACGTGATGACTTTACCGAAAGAACCAAGAACTCAACATCAATCACTAACGAGGTCACGGAGCGGTCCCTTGAAGAGCCGTGAGGAACTCCGAAGCCGCAGGTGCCCGACCCCTGACCTCGCCTTGAACCCCTAACCTCTGACCCCTGGAGACCAGACCCAGGATCTTTGACCCTTAACCCCCCCCCCCCGCCCCGCCTACCTGAAAGTCCCATTGCTCCGTAACACCGCAGACCTCAGCACCTTCCTGGATCGTACAAACCCCCTAGACGAGTGCTGTTTAATCTGTACTGCAGCCCTGCACCCCTTTCGTTCTCAATCGTAACAAAAACAAAGTATAATGTCAATAAATAAAGAGGCTTGATGAAACAAAGTAAGTTGTAACTTACGCGCCCCTGCTTAATTTGCGCTTTCGATGATTTACCTTCTAAAAAAACCATCTGGCCATGTCTCGCTACCCCCCCCCCCCTAGCAAGGGCATCTCGCACCCCCAGGCGGTGCGTACACCCCAGGTCACGAGCCACTGCCCTAGACCATGGACCCCTGACCCCACATCCCGAAATAAATTTCTCCCCAGATAGAAATTTCGTCCGACGAAATCGACGTCGATTGAATATGCGATGAATGCTTGCGCAGGGTTTTCAATTGCTTCTCCCCCCCCCCCCTCCAACTACAGCTTGCCTACGTACGGCGCGGAAGAATTTCAACGTACGGACGCACACACGCGCGCACGTACGGATGGACGCACGCACACACGCGCACACGTACGTACGGCATTGACCGGGGCGGCCTGCGGGATTCGGTCCACGAACCACACACTCGACCTCTGACCTCCTGCATCCTTGACCGCAGAGCCCTTACCATCCCGGACACGACACTCCCTCCAGCCCCCCACTGACCCCCCCCCTCCCCTCCCCCGCTCTATGACCCCCCCCCCCCTCACCTTCGGCGAGCCCCCCCGTGTCGCACTGCCTCCTCAGGAACTCGGCGCAGGCCCGGCGACTGAGACCCAGGGACAGCATCCGCCCCGACAGGCAGCTGCGGCACACGGCACACGGAACGCGAAACGCAGGGTACGGTGCGTGCCGCACGGCGCGCGGAGTACGGCACACGGCACACAGCACACGGCACATGGAATACGGCACACGTCACGCGGCACACGGCACATGGAATACGGCACACGTCACGCGGCACACGGCACATGGAATACGGCACACAGGGTACGGCACACGGCACACGGCACACGGCACATGGAATATGGCACACGGCACATGGAATACGGCACACGGCACACGGCACATGGAATACGGCACATGGAATACGGCACACAGCACGCGGCACGCAGGGTACGGCACACGGCACGCGGAATACGGCACATGGAATACGGCACACGGCACGTGGAATGCAGAGTACAGCGCATGCCGCACGGTGCGCGGAGTACGGCACACGGAATGCGGCACACGGAATACCGATCGTAAATGTTTTAAAATAAACTGCGCATTTAAATTGAGTTGGATGTAACCCAGATGGCACTTGCCAAAAGGCAAAGTTGTTCCCTGGGTCTCGATGGGGCAGTTTCATCTCCTGGTTAAATAACGGGGGACTCACCCACTCACCTGCGGAGATCACACCTGGTGGAGGTGTGTGTGTGTGTGTGGCTATGTGCAGGTGTTTATAGATTGTGTGTGTATAGATGTGTAGGTGTCGCGGTGTATAGATGTGTGTAGGGGTAAAGGCGGTCGGGCGTTGTGCTGGCCACCCACCCCCTCGTGTTCCGTGCCTTCATAGGTGCTCGCTAACAGCACTTGCTTCCTGCAGCCTGCTAAGGCTACACGGGGGATCTTGGTCTTTGAATAAATGTCTGTGTCTAGAGATGTGTGTCTAGAGATGTGTGTATAGAGGCGTGTGTATAACCAAGGAGCAGTACCCCAGGAGGTTGAATGTGATGCTCTCCGTCACCTCCCTACTGCTGTCCGCTGCTGTGCACAGCTCCTTGCGCTGAGACCTGCAAAGACAAAGATCACCCATATAGCCTGAACAGACTGTTTGGGGCAAGTGCTGTTAGCGAGCACCTATGAAGGCCGGCACGGCACACGAGGCAGTGGGTGGCCAGCACGATGCCCGGCCGCCTTTGTCTCCCTAGTGGCGATGTTTACACACCGCACCAGGCACTCATTTGAGGCTGAGTCGACCTAGGAGAGACCCACGACCGGTTCAGATAATCGTCACTGGTGTTGGCCGTGAGCGGGAATCGAACCCGAGTGGCCAGGTTCGTAGCGCAAGCGTAGCGCTAACCGCTACACTGTGTGTCTCTATATACCATCAATACACTATCTATCTATACACACACAGATACACACGCACAATTAACCCTCTCCAGTCGTCTCGAATGCTTAGGTGTGCATGTGTGTGAGCAGGCATTCAGGTGTGTAAACGTGTGTTTACGTGTGCCCAGGTGTTTCCCAGGTGTGGGGTGTCCAGGTGTGAATGAGTGTCCATGTGTTCCCCAGGTGTGAATGAGAGCCCAGGTGTTTCCCAGGTGTGAATGAGAGCCCAGGTGTTCCCAGGTGTGGAGACGTGCCCATGTGTTCCCCAGGTGTGGGGGAGAGCCCAGGTGTGCCCAGGTGTGGAGGAGTGCCCATGTGTTCCCCAGGTGTGAATGAGTGGCCAGGTGTTTCCCAGGTGTGTGGAAGAGCCCAGGTGTTTCCCAGGTGTGAATGAGTGGCAATGTGTTTCCCAGGTGTGGAGGCGCGCCCAGGTGTGAATGAGTGCCCAGGTGTTCCCCAGGTGTGAATGAGTGCCCAGGTGTTTCCCAGGTGTGGAGGCGCGCCCAGGTGTGAAGAAGTGGCCAGGTGTTCCCCAGGTGTGAATGAGTGGCCAGGTGTTTCCCAGGTGTGAATGAGTGGCCAGGTGTTCCCCAGGTGTGAATGAGTGGCCAGGTGTTTCCCAGGTGTGAATGAGTGTCCAGGTGTTCCCCAGGTGTGGAGAGGTGCCCAGGTGTTCCCCAGGTGTGGGGGAGAGCCCAGGTGTGGGGGAGAGCCCAGGTGTTTCCCAGGTGTGGGGGAGAGCCCAGGTGTTTCCCAGGTGTGAACGAGTGCCCAGGTGTGCCCAGGTGTAGGGGAGAGCCCAGGTGTTGGGGAGAGCCCAGGTGTTCCCCAGGTGTGGGGGAGAGCCCAGGTGTTTCCCAGGTGTGAATGAGTGCCCAGGTGTGCCCAGGTGTAGGGGAGAGCCCAGGTGTGGGGGAGAGCCCAGGTGTTGGGGAGAGCCCAGGTGTTGCCCAGGTGTGGGGGAGAGCCCAGGTGTAGGGGAGAGCCCAGGTGTTGCCCAGGTGTGGGGGAGAGCCCAGGTGTTGGGGAGAGCCCAGGTGTTGCCCAGGTGTGGGGGAGAGCCCAGGTGTTGGGGAGAGCCCAGGTGTTGCCCAGGTGTGGGGGAGAGCCCAGGTGTGGGGGAGAGCCCAGGTGTTGGGGAGAGCCCAGGTGTTGCCCAGGTGTGGGGGAGAGCCCAGGTGTTGGGGAGAGCCCAGGTGTTGCCCAGGTGTGGGGGAGAGCCCAGGTGTGGGGGAGAGCCCAGGTGTTGGGGAGAGCCCAGGTGTTGCCCAGGTGTGGGGGAGAGCCCAGGTGTTGGGGAGAGCTCAGGTGTTGCCCAGGTGTGGAGGAGAGCCCAGGTGTGGGGGAGAGCCCAGGTGTGGGGGAGAGCCCAGGTGTTGGGGAGAGCCCAGGTGTTGGGGAGAGCCCAGGTGTTGCCCAGGTGTGGGGGAGAGCCCAGGTGTTGGGGAGAGCCCAGGTGTTGCCCAGGTGTGGGGGAGAGCCCAGGTGTGGGGGAGAGCCCAGGTGTTGGGGAGAGCCCAGGTGTTGGGGAGAGCCCAGGTGTTGCCCAGGTGTGGGGGAGAGCCCAGGTGTGGGGGAGAGCTCAGGTGTTGCCCAGGTGTGGGGGAGAGCCCAGGTGTGAATGAGTGCCCAGGTGTTCCCCAGGTGTGGGGGAGAGCCCAGGTGTGCCCACCCGCTGCGAGGGAGCTCGTGTTTCTGCCGCTCGACGTGCAGTGCCTGGAAGAGCGCCGCGTTCCAGAAGCGCAGAGTCTGCCTGGGGTCGGGGAGGGAGGCCGGGGTCACGGCCGGCGGGTCAACTCCCAAACAGTCTCATCGTCGCCATCGCGACAACCCCATCGTCGTCGTCACCGTCATCGCTACATCATCATCGTGACGACTCATTTCAGCAACATCGTCTTTACACCATCGGTATTGTGGTCTATGTAAACATGACTCCTTGTAAAAAAAGGTGTCAGTTTTGTTGCCAGATAAAAGGGTAAAAAAACAATTATCATATTTTGCTACTATCAAAGGAGGTTCCAATGGTGTAAATGCTTACCCCGAGCTCTCATACTCTGACGGTGCATTGTCTTTGAGTTGTGCGCCTTTTGGCGTCATCTGGTCCAACACCATGTGAGACTGGGCTCTAAGGAAAGCTGTCTCGGGTGTGGACCAATCAACTTCAAGGACAGTGCATACATTATCAGAGTTATGTTTTTTGTTTGCATTATGACTGCAGGTATTGTGGTCTATGCAAACACGACTCCTTGTAAAAAAGGTGTCAGTTTTGTTGCCAGATAGAAGGGTTAAAAAACAATTATCATCGTCTTTGTTATCACTTTCATCATGATCGTCGCCATCGTCAATGATGATGACGATCATCACTGTGAGTTTATCGTCGGTCATTACGGCTCATCATCACCACCACAGCCATCATCGTCACACCGTGTCATCATCATCGCCACCGCCACCACAGCCATCATCGTCACACCGTGTCATCATCATCGCCACCGCCACCACAGCCATCATCGTCACACCGTGTCATCATCATCGCCACTGCCACCACAGCCATCATCGTCACACCGTGTCATCATCATCGCCACTGCCACCACAGCCATCATCGTCACACCGTGTCATCATCATCGCCACTGCCACCACAGCCATCATCGTCACACCGTGTCATCATCATCGCCACTGCCACCACAGCCATCATCGTCACACCGTGTCATCATCATCGCCACCGCCACCACAGCCATCATCGTCACACCGTGTCATCATCATCACCACTGCCACCACAGCCATCATCGTCACACCGTGTCATCATCATCGCCACTGCCACCACAGCCATCATCGTCACACCGTGTCATCATCATCGCCACCGCCACCACAGCCATCATCGTCACACCGTGTCATCATCATCGCCACTGCCACCACAGCCATCATCGTCACACCGTGTCATCATCATCGCCACTGCCACCACAGCCATCATCGTCACACCGTGTCATCATCATCGCCACTGCCACCACAGCCATCATCGTCACACCGTGTCATCATCATCGCCACCGCCACCACAGCCATCATCGTCACACCGTGTCATCATCACCACCACCGCCACCACAGCCATCATCGTCACACCGTGTCATCATCACTCACCACTACTCCTCTTCATAATCATCTTATCATGAATCATCATGTTGCATCATCATCAACATGGTGAGGTGTGTGGGGTGAGGGGAGTCTGGGGTGTGTGGGGTGAGGTGTGTGGGGTGAGGGGTGAGGGGTGTGGGGAGTGTGGGGTGAGGTGAGTGGGGTGAGGGGTGAGTGGGGTGTGGGGAGTGTGGGGTGAGGTGAGCGGGGTGAGTGGTGTGGGGTTAGGGGTGAGGGGTGAGGTGTGTGGGGTGAGGGGTGTGGGGTGAGGGGAGTGGGGTGAGGTGTGTGGGGTGAGGGGAGTGGGGTGAGGGGTGAGGGGTGTGGGGAATGTGGGGTGAGGTGTGTGGGGTGAGGGGTGTGGGGAGTGTGGGGTGAGGTGGTGTGGGGTGAGGTGAGTGAGGTGTGCGGGGTGTGGGGTGAGGGGTGTGGGGGGTGGAGTGTGGAGTGTGGGGTGAGTGGGGTGTTGAGGTGTGTGGGGTGAGGTGAGTGGGGTGAGGTGAGTGGGGTGGTGAGGTGTGCGGGGTGGGGTGAGTGGGGTTGGCACTCACCAGACGGGTTGGTCCTTGAGGTGAGTGTACAGGAACGTGCGTGGGGGCACCGCCTCCCCCTCCCCCTCCTCCCCCGCCACCCCTCCCCCCTCGGCGGTTCCTCGCACTTCTGTAGTGGCACAAAGACAAAGATCCCCCATATAGCCTCGACAGACTGTTGGGGCAAGTGCTGTTAGTGAGCACCTATGAAGGCCGTCACAGCACACGAGGGGGTGGGTGACCAGCGCCAAACCCGACCGCCTTTGTCTCCCCAGTGTCGATGTTTGCACATCGTGCCAGGTTTGAGGCTGAGTCGACCTAGGAGAGGCCCAGATGACCTGACCCAATTACACTTGACCAAAGTAGTAGACTTGATCCAATTATACATGATCCGACTCAATTAGACTTGACCTCAATTGACCCAATTAGACTTGACATGACCCCTACCTGACCTAACTAGACTTGACCTGACCCCTACCTGGCCCAATTAAACTTGACATGACCCTGCCTTGACCCAATTAGACTTGACATGACCCTGCCTTGACCCAATTAGACTTAACATGACCCTGAATTGACCCAATTAGACTTAACATGACCCCTGCCTTGACCCAATTAAACTTAACATGACCCTGCTTTGACCCAATTAGAATTAACATGACCCCTGCCTTGACCCAATTAAACTTAACATGACCCTGAATTGACCCAATTAGACTTGACATGACCCTGCCTTGACCCAATTAAACTTAACATGACCCTGAATTGACCCAATTAGACTTAACATGACCCCTGCCTTGACCCAATTAAACTTAACATGACCCTGCCTTGACCCAATTAGACTTGACATGACCCTGCCTTGACCCAATTAGACTTGACATGACCCTGCCTTGACCCAATTAGACTTAACATGACCCTGAATTGACCCAATTAGACTTAACATGACCCCTGCCTTGACCCAATTAAACTTAACATGACCCTGCCTTGACCCAATTAGACTTGACATGACCCTGCCTTGACCCAATTAGACTTGACATGACCCTGCCTTGACCCAATTAGACTTAACATGACCCTGCCTTGACCCAATTAGACTTAACATGACCCTGCCTTGACCCAATTAGACTTGACATGACCCTGCCTTGACCCAATTAAACTTAACATGACCCCTGCCTTGACCCAATTAAACTTAACATGACCCTGCCTTGACCCAATTAGACTTGACATGACCCTGCCTTGACCCAATTAGACTTGACATGACCCTGCCTTGACCCAATTAGACTTGACATGACCCTGCTTTGACCCAATTAGACTTAACATGACCCCTGCCTTGACCCAATTAAACTTAACATGACCCTGAATTGACCCAATTAGACTTGACATGACCCTGCCTTGACCCAATTAAACTTAACATGACCCTGAATTGACCCAATTAGACTTGACATGACCCTGCCTTGACCCAATTAGACTTGACATGACCCTGCCTTGACCCAATTAGACTTGACCCGATCCCGACCCACGCCCCGTACCGGACTCTGTCGCTTGCTCCTCGCTGCTCCGGGCGGCGGCGTCAGCGTGCACACAGAGAGCAAGGGTGACAACTCAGAACTCGATAGCGGGCGACGATGGTGACGGTGGTGACGATGATGGTGACGGTGGTGATGATGGTGGTGATGGCGTCAGCGTGCACACAGAGAGCAAGGGTGACAACTCAGAACTCGATAGCGGGCGACGATGGTGACGGTGGTGACGATGATGGTGATGGTGGTGGTGATGATGATGATGATGTTGATGATGTTGGTGAGGATGATGATGACGATGGTGATGATGGTGTTGATGATGGTGATGATGGTGATGATGGTGGTGATGATGGTGATGATGGTGGTGGTGATGATGGTGGTGATGATGGTGATGATGATGATGGTGATGATGGTGATGATGATGGTGACGACGACGATGATGATGATGATGGTGGTGATGATGGTGATGATGATGGTGATGATGGTGACGACGATGGTGGTGGTGATGATGGTGGTGATGATGATGGTGGTGATAGTAATGATGGTGGTGGTGATGATGATGATGGTGGTGATGATGGTGATGATGATGATGATGGTGATGATGGTGATGATGATAGTGATGTTGGTGAGGATGATGATGGTGATGATGGTGATGATGGTGGTGATGATAATGATAGTCATGGCGTGGCTGGTGATAATGGTGGTGATAGTGGTGATGGTAGTGGTGATATTTGTGATGGTAGTGGTGATATTTGTGATGGTAGTGGTGATATTTGTGATGGTGGTGATGATGGTGATGTTGGTGAGGATGATGATGATGATAGTGATGGCGGTCAGTGATGATACCGCTGGTGATGAGGATGACAACGGTGATGGTGACGGCGGTCACGATAATTCCAACGACCTCAAAGGTGGTGAGAGATCAAGGTTGGTAGGAATCTCACGGCCAAGGTGCGGCGAAACGGAGTTGGTAATTCCCCGAGGAAAGGTCGCGGCGTCAGACGCGGCGATGCCACCACCACCACCGCTCCCCCGCCCCCACCCCCCTTTATCATTTCGCGAGGAAACAAACATAAAGGAAGCTTCCAAGATCCCGTGTCCCGATCCGCGCCCCAAGACTCCCACTGGAGGATTTATTTTGAAATCACGAACCACCCTCCGTGAACCCTCCGTGAACTTTCCGTGACCAAATCGCAGCCTCGCGATCGGACAGCTCCGATGAATCCCTCCACCACAAAGGCAAAGATCCCCCCCCCCCCCGTATAGCCCGCACGGGCTGTTGGGGCAAGTGCCGGTCGCGAGCACATTCTCGAAGAGGGTGGGTGGCCGGCGCCGCACACTGCTGCCTTCGTCTCCCCAGCACTGATGTGTGCACGCCGCACAGGCGCTCGTTTAAGGCCGGACCGACCTAGGCGAGGCCCCGTACCAGTTGGGATAATCGTCACCGATGTTTGGCTGCGAGCGGCGATCCAACTCGGGTCGCGCAGTGCGCTAACCGCTGCGCCACCGCTCCCCACGCACGGCCCACGGCCACGGGCCCCCCCTTCCGCCCCCTCATCATCCGATCATTAGAGTTAATTGCTGGCTGCGTTGCCATGGCAACAAAGTGGTTGGGGGGGGGAAGGAGCGGGGGGGGGGGGATGGTGAGGAGTCTGATGAGATCTCAAGTAGCACACGTGACACAACACCTGGCACATGCCTCACACACGTGACGCGCCCAACACACGTGACGCACCCAACACACGTGACGCACATAACACACGTGAGGCACCCAACACACGTGACGCGCATAACACACGTGACTTACCCAACACCGCCCCCCACCCCCCCCCCCCCTTGTGTAGTGGACCCCAACACGCAATTCGGGTCCCCTTTTCAGGGGCCTCCCCGAAGCCTCCGACAAACCCCCGACTCATCGACACCCTGTAAGGGGTACCCCCACCCGGGACTCACCCCTCGCCCCCCCCCCCCCCATGAATTCTTTCACCCAACAAAAGGGGATAGGCACCCTGACAAACCCTCGGCCGATAAAAGTTCCCCCGACGATCCAGACCCTGGGGGCTCGTTAACAACGACACAGGGGACGGCGGCACTGATGGCTGACAACAGCGCTGAGGTTGCAAACGACCACCCCCCCCCCATTGGGATTTACCCCCCCCCAACCCCCCACCCCAACCCCCCACCCCCCCCAACGTCTACCCCAATCCCCCCCCCTCCCGCTCACCTCTGCCCCGCATTGTGAAACAACTGAAAGTGAGCTATCGGAAGTGGTGCTCATCTCCTGTTCACTTACGGCCCTGCCAGAGCCGGGGGGCGATGGAAATTCCACATTCGCACGACGGGGGCGGGAGCGGCGAGTCTGTCCGTAGGTCGTGCCACCCACGCCAGCCTGCCCCCCCGCACCCCCCCCCCCCCGCACCCACCCGAAGAATACAGTAGAACCTCTGGTCACGAACGCTTCTGACAACGACCAAATCGGGTTACGACCAAAAAATTCGCGTAATTTTTTTTATCTGGTCACGAACACAAACTCGGGTGGCGATCTCAATGTTGTTCAATGTTTTTTACATTTAGTTTACTATTACACTGTGAATTCTACGGCATAATTAACTTTTTCTGTGCTTAAAGGAGTCTGGAACGGATTAATCGTATTCACACGCAATCCAATGGGGAAATTAGGTTCGAGTCACGACCAAATCGGGTTGCGACCAAAGTTATGGAACGAATTATGGTCATGACCAGAGGTTCTACTTTACATAGCTACACCACGTCCAGCATACCTCTCGCGACTGCCCAGCCACGCGTCACCCACTCCGATCGGCGGACTGAGTCGACCCCGCCGGGAACCGCACCCTGCCCCCCCCCCCTTTGCCTCCCCACGTGGCGATGTTCACGACGCACAGCGCCACGTGCTCATTCGGGGCCGAGTCGACCTCGGGGAGGCACACGACCGGTTCAGACGTAGAACTAATCGTCGCTTGTTGGGTCTCGAGCGGGGAATCGAACTCGGGCCGGCGGGTTCGTAGCGCGGCGCGCTAACCGCTCCCCCCCCACTCCCCCCCCCCACTCCCCCCACCACCACCCTCCCCCCACTCCCCCCACCACCACCCCCCCCCCCAACACTCACGTGGCCCCCGCTGCCTTCGCAGACACCTTCCCCCCTCTCCCCCCACCACCCCCACCACCCCCCCCCACCACCCCCCCCCAACACTCACGTGGCCCCCGCTGCCTCCGCAGACACCCCCCCCTCTTCCTCGGCGTCTCCGCCGGGAGCTCCCTCGGGGTTCGCGTCGGTCGCCTCGCCGGGGGGACTGCCGGGCACGGGGGTCTCCGCGCGGCGCCCGAAGGGGGTCCGGAACCCCCCGAGGAGTCCGCGGATGTTGGGGGGCGCGAGGGGGGCGGCCCGGAGCAGCCGGCCGGCTTTGCCCTTCTTGTCGGCCAGCCACGAGTTGGCCGAGCGGAAGTACGAGTCCAGGGAGCCCTCGCCGGGGTCACGCCGCTCCCCAGGGGCCCCCCTGCCGAGGGTCACGTCCCCTGCGGAGGGGTGAGAGCGTGGGATGAGGGGGGGGGCAGTGGGGGTGGTGAGGGGGGGTGGTGAGGCAAGGCAGGGTGGTGGAGGGGTTGCACGCACGAGACGTGAGAGGGTGTTGGGGAATGCGTGTGTGTACGTGTATGTACGTGTGTGTGTACGTGTGTGTGTATGTGTGTGTGTGTACGTGTGTGTGTATGTGTGTGTGTGTACGTGTGTGTGTACGTGTGTGTGTGTACGTGTGTGTGTATGTGTGTGTGTGTACGTGTGTGTGTACGTGTGTGTGTGTACGTGTGTGTGTTTATGTGTGTACGTGTGTGTGTACGTGTGTGTGTACGTGTGTGTGTGTGTGTACGTATGTGTGTGTGTACGTGTGTGTGTTTATGTGTGTACGTGTGTGTGTGTACGTATGTGTGTGTGTACGTGTGTGTGTACGTGTGTGTGTACGTGTTTGCATGTGTGTGTGTACGTGTGTGTGTATGTACGTGTGTGTATGTGTGTGTGCGTATGTGTGTATACGTGTGTGTGTGTGAATGTGTGTGTGTGTACGTGTGTGTGTACGTGTGTGTGTGTACGTGTGTGTGTGTGTACGTGTGTATGTGTGTGCGTGTGTATGTGTGTGCGTGTGTACGTATGTGTGTGTACGTGTGTGTGTGTACGTGTGTGTGTGTGTACGTGTGTATGTGTGTGCGTGTGTATGTGTGTGCGTGTGTACGTATGTGTGTGTACGTGTGTGTGTGTACGTGTGTGTGTGTGAATGTGTGTGTGTACGTGTGTGTGTACGTGTGTGTGTGTACGTGTGTGTGTACGTGTGTGTGTGTACGTGTGTGTGTGTACGTGTGTGTGTGCGTGTGTATGTGTGTGCGTGTGTATGTGTGTGTGTGTACGTGTGTGTGTGTGTGTGTGCGTGTGTATGTGTGTGCGTGTGCGTGTGTATGTGTGTGCGTGTGTACGTATGTGTGTGTACGTGTGCGTGTGTACGTGTGTGTGTGCGTGTGTATGTGTGTGCGTGTGTATGTGTGTGCGTGTGCGTGTGTATGTGTGTGCGTGTGTACGTATGTGTGTGTACGTGTGTGTGTGTACGTATGTGTGTGTACGTGTGTGCGTGTGTGTGTACGTGTGTGTGTGTACGTGTGTGTGTATGTGTGTGTATGTGTGTGTACGTGTGTGTGTGCGTGTGTGTCTGAGTGTGGGGAGTGGTAGTGTCGTGGCGGTTAGCGCTACGCTGCGCTACGAACCCGGCCAACACTGGTTACAATTATCTGAACTGGTACTGGGCCTCCCCTAGGTCGACTCAGCCTCAAATGAGTACCTGGTGCGGTGTGTAAACATCGCCACGAGGGGAGACAAAGGCGGCCGGGCGTGGTTGCTGGCCACCCACCCCCTCGTGCGGCGTTCCGGCCTTCACAGGTGCTCGCTAACAGCACTTGCCCCAACGCTCTGTGTGGGCTACACGGGGGGTCTTTGTCTTTGTGTTCTTTTGTAATCCAATCCCCCCCTTGCCCCCCTTTCCGCCCCCACGGGTGGCAGTGAGGGGCGTGAGCAAGGTGATGATGAGGGTTAATTAGGAGGTTAATTAGGGGGTGGGTAATTAGGGGGGTAGCGACGGGGTCGCCAGCCCCGCGTTTAGCTGTTCCGGCCATTATGGGGCCCTGGTGAGAGGCTGACGACCTCACGGGGGAGGAGGCGGCAGGCAAGGGGGGCTAGTGTGTGAGTGAGGTGGTGAGTGTGTGAGGTGGTGAGTGTGTGAGTGAGGGGGTGAGGGGGTGAGTGTGTGAGTGAGGGGGTGAGTGTGTGAGTGTGTGAGGGGGTGAGTGTGTGAGTGAGGGGGTGAGTGTGTGAGTGAGGGGGTGAGTGTGTGAGTGTGTGAGGGGGTGAGTGTGTGAGTGTGTGAGTGAGGGGGGTGAGTGTGTGAGGTGGTGAGTGTGTGAGTGAGAATGTGAGTGTGTGAGGGGGTGAGTGAGGGGGTGAGTGAGAATGTGAGTGTGTGAGGGGGTGAGTGTGGGGATGTGGGTGAGGGGGTGAGTGTGTGAGGTGGTGAGTGAGGGGGTGAGTGAGAATGTGAGTGTGTGAGGGGGTGTGTGAGGGGGTGAGGGGTGAGTGAGAATGTAAATGTGTAAGGGGGTGAGTGTGTGAGTGTGAGGGGGTGAGTGTGTGAGGGGGTGAGTGTGTGAGGGGGTGAGGGGGTGAGTGTGTGAGGTGGTGAGTGAGGGGTGAGTGAGAATGTGAGTGTGTGAGGGGGTGAGTGAGTGTGTGAGGGGGTGAGGGGTGAGTGAGAATGTGAGTGTGTAAGGGGGTGAGTGTGTGAGTGTGTGAGGGGGTGAGTGTGTGAGTGAGGGGGTGAGGGGGTGAGTGTGTGAGGGGGTGAGTGTGTGAGTGAGGGGGTGAGGGGTGAGTGTGTGAGGGGGTGAGTGTGTGAGTGTGTGAGGGGGTGAGTGTGTGAGGGGTGAGGGGGTGAGTGTGTGAGGTGGTGAGTGAGGGGGTGAGTGAGAATGTGAGTGTGTGAGGGGTGAGTGAGTGTGTGAGGGGGTGAGGGGTGAGTGAGAATGTGAGTGTGTAAGGGGGTGAGTGTGAGTGTGTGAGGGGTGAGTGTCTGAGTGTGTGAGGGGGTGAGTGTGTGAGGGGTGAGGGGGTGTGTGAGGTGGTGAGTGAGGGGGTGAGTGAGAATGTGAGTGTGTGAGGGGGTGAGTGAGTGTGTGAGGGGTGAGGGGTGAGTGAGAATGTGAGTGTGTAAGGGGGTGAGTGTGTGAGTGTGTGAGGGGGTGAGGGGTGAGTGTGTGAGGGGGTGAGTGTGTGAGTGAGGGGTGAGGGGGTGAGTGTGTGAGGGGGTGAGGGTGTGAGTGTGTGAGGGGGTGAGTGAGAATGTGAGTGTGTAAGGGGGTGAGTGTGTGAGTGTGTGAGGGGGTGAGTGTGTGAGTGAGGGGGTGAGGGGTGAGTGTGTGAGGGGTGAGGGGGTGAGTGGGTGAGTGTGTGAGTGAGGGGGTGAGGGGGTGAGTGTGTGAGTGTGTGAGGGGGTGAGTGTGTGAGTGAGGGGGTGAGGGGTGTGAGTGTGTGAGGGGTGAGTGTGTGAGGGGGTGAGTGTGTGAGTGAGGGGTGGGGGGTGAGTGTGTGAGGGGGTGAGGTGTGAGTATGGAGGGGTGAGTGAGATGTGAGTGTGTAAGGGGGTGAGTGTGTGAGTGTGTGAGGGGGTGAGTGTGTGGGTGAGGGGGTGAGGGGGTGAGTGTGTGAGGGGTGAGGGTGAGTGGGTGAGTGTGTGAGTGAGGGGGTGAGGGGTGAGTGTGTGAGTGTGTGAGGGTGAGTGTGTGAGTGGGGGTGAGTGTGTGAGTGAGGGGTGAGGGGTGAGGTGTGAGGGGTGAGTGTGTGAGGGGGTGAGTGTGTGAGTGAGGGGGTGAGGGGGTGAGTGTGTGAGTGAGTGAGTGGGAGTGGGTGAGTGAGTGGGTGAGTGAGTGAGTGAGTGGGTGAGTGAGTGAGTGGTGGTGAGTGGGTGAGTGAGTGAGTGAGTGAGTGGGTGAGGTGAGTGAGTGAGTGAGTGGGTGAGTGAGTGAGTGGGTGGTGGGTGAGTGAGTGGGTGAGTGAGTGGTGAGTGGGTGAGTGAGTGGGTGAGTGGGTTAGTGAGTGATGGAGTGGTGAGCTGAGTGGGTGAGTGAGTGGTGGAGTGAGTGAGTGAGTGGGTGAGTGAGTGAGTGGTGGGTGAGTGAGTGGGTGAGTGTGTGGAGGGTGGTGGTGAGTGGGTGAGTGAGTGGGTGAGTGGTAAGTGAGTGAGTGGGTGGTTGGAGTGAGTGGGTGAGTGAGTGGTTGAGTGGGTGAGTGGGTGAGTGTGGGTGGGGTGGAGGGTGGTGAGTGAGTGGTGTGGGTGGTGGTGGTGAGTGGGGGGTGAGTGAGTGGTGGGTGAGTGGTGGTGGGTGAGTGGGTGAGTGGGGGTGGTGAGGGAGTGGGGGTGGGTGGTGAGTGAGTGTGAGTGGGGTGGAGTGGGGGGTGGTGGGTGGTGGGGGGTGGGTGGGTGGGTGAGTGAGTGGGTGAGTGGTGAGTGTGGGTGGGGTGAGTGTGTGGGGTGAGGTGGGTGGTGGGTGAGTGGGTGGTGGGTGGTGGGTGAGTGTGTGGGTGAGTGGGTGAGTGAGTGTGTGGGTGAGTGAGTGAGTGGGTGGGGGTGAGTGAGTGAGTGGGTGAGGTGGGTGAGTGGTGAGTGGTGGGGGTGGTGGGTGGTGGTGGTGGTGGGTGGTGGTGGGTGGGGGGTGTGTGGTGAGTGGGTGAGTGGGTGAGGGGTGGGTGAGTGGTGTGAGGTGTGTGGGGGGGTGAGTGGGTGGGTGGGTGGGTGGTGGGGTGGGTGGTGGGTGGGTGGGTGGTGGGTGGTGGTGGGTGGGTGGGTGGGTGGGGTGGGTGGGAGGGTGGGGGGTGGGTGGGTGGGTGGTGGGTGAGGTGAGTGGTGGGTGAGTGAGTGAGTGATGTGAGGGTGGTGGGTGAGTGAGTGGTGGTGTGGTGAGTCGGGTGAGTGGGGGTGGGTGGGTGGGTGGGTGAGTGAGTGGGTGAGTGAGTGAGTGAGTGGGTGAGTGAGTGATAGATGAGTGAGTGAGTGAGTGAA